>NC_071286.1:57698098-57959757 GCF_943735745.2 Anopheles bellator
AATTTTGCCTTGAACGTTTAATATGCTGGAACCCTTCGATTGGATTGTACGATTCTTCTGATAATTTACTCGGTTGGTGCGTTCTCACACAGATGGGCGTTATTGGATCACTTGGGGTTATCGAAAAGCGCAAAGGATACGGAACATTAGTGCTGAAAGGGTTCGTAAAGCAACTGGCCCAAATGGGCCTCAATTTGTATGCCAGTATTCTTGTAGATAACAAACCGTCTCAGATTGTGTTCGAAAACGTCGGCTTCCAGATAATCAGGAACGCGACTTGGATTAGAAACTGCGAAAGAAAACTCGTGGAGTGGAAGTCTGGAGCCAAGATGGTTTTCGAATAGTAAACACGATAACTACATGACTCCAACTTTCGCATTTGAATTTTTCGATATCTTTCAACTTCCAAAAACATTTAAAATTTGTCCCAACGATGCCAAATATCCAACATCATACAAAGATCGAATCTTGTTAGAGTACATTTGTGCTATGCTTAATATTTCGTTATAGTTATACAATTCCTATAAAATAAATATTAATAAATACCTAAAAATTACCATTGAACCATGCATGATGAGTGTGAAGTACTCTTATCATCTCGTTTTCCTTATCTCCACCAACAATGGATTACGGCACATCACATTATTTAAACAATATGATAACCGTATCGCAAACTCAACCACTTCATGACAATCATCCTCGGTCCTTCCAGCATTAGCTCAACTTGGTCTGGCGGCTACGCAAGAACCCGATGCAACAGGACAGATATGTCTACTGTTAGTTTCAATTCCGATTGAAGGCTGTAAGGAGCTCCAGAATCTGCGCGCAATCCACATCGCGCAAAAATGGGATATTTAATTTAAAAGTAAGTTGTTTTCGAAGCTGTGCATAAATAAATCCGAACCAGTTGCCAGGATCGCTATTTCTTTTAGTTTTACAGTCTGGAATAAACGAACGCGACAGTAACACGAGCTTCGGATGCAGTGGATTGGGACTATTCTTGGCAGGTTCAACCATGACCGCCACAGACCAGCGTTGTTGGGGATCGTTACAAAACACAATTTACAACTGCTTTTCGATATCCGGTTGGTCTCGCTCTCTGCCATTCCAATCTGGCACATACCTGTGTTCACTGTCCGTGGAGGATGTTATCAAGGCAAACGCATTGTGGCCTCACAGTCTGAAAATACCAGCGCTATGAAACCTGAGTCTTGACTTGTTCGATGCAGAGACGAACTATTTGTAAACTTGGTGTTTTCGTTCACCTCCTGGAGCTTACAGTGCATTAGAGGTCCAGCATCGACGTAAAGAATACGTTATTGTAATGGCCAAATGCCTAACTTGGCAGAACTGGGCCTCAACTCTCGCAAAACTGCGTCGATCGAGATGTTCCGCAAACTCGACTTCGAGAACGGTGGTATCATGCACTGGACACGTAGCGTTGCACGAAAACTCGTCGAATGGGATGGTTAGTCCTCCGGCATCAGTTGCTCCCGCAATGCCCACAGAACTACGGTGCATGTGTGAAGCGGATGAATTGTAATCTTATCAGTGTTGCTTAAGCCAACTGACTGGAATAAACGGAGTGCCTACAGCAGAATACAGCTGCACAGTATTCTGCTATTTTCGGTGGTATTAGTAGACTCTTTTCGCCGTGCCCACCTTGCTGCGGTGTGCTAGTGGGGCCAAGTTAGTACTGAACAAACAAATCAACCATGCAGAGCGATATACTCGTTCCGATTCCTTCAACCGCCTGGGAACAGCTTCGGGATCTTTATAGACAGGACTGGCCCCGACACGAGATCGCGTACTACACCATCCAGAATTACATCCGTTGGACGGAGCGCGATCCACATACTAGCACCACCCTGATCGTGTACAGTTTGAACGGATCCTGGTGGGAAACTGGCACCTATATAATCGTTGTGAGTGACTAAAATAGTAATCAGAGGACTGTTCTTTTACGGAATATTCTCCTTAATTGTTACCCGCTTTCTTTAGGATCACACGGATGTGTTCATGTACACGCTGGAACCGACTGAAGACACTCTGAGGCGAATGCTCTGCTTGCTCGACTGGCATCACAGCTATCTGATGAATATGTGCCTGTATCGTGATGCGGTGGTGAACGCCTACCGTTTGCATAGACTTGCGATTGCATTTGACAGTGTTGACGTGATATATCGGGTGCCGCATCACGTCGCACTCCAATTCCGATATGAACTTCCGCCAGGTCTGACACTACGGCGCATCGCACCACACTACGCACGCTTTATCCACAACCAATGGTTGAACAAAACTGTCGGAACAGAGTACTTCATCGAGCGGTTGCTCCGGTGGAACGTGTCGATGGGTCTTTTTTGCGAACGTTCCAGGGAACCTTTGGCCTGGTGCATCCGATCGCAGAATGGAGCACTTGGGTTGCTCGGCGTAGTGGCTCAAGGGAAGGGTTACGGTTCTCTGGTGATCAAAGCGTTCGCGCGATGGCTTGCAGAGCAGGGACATAGTACTTATGCTAGCGTTAGACACACGAATATGGCCACCCGACGACTGTTGGAAAAGCTAGGCTTCTGTGTGGTCGGCGAGGCGAGCTGGTTGAAAAACATGAAAAGCAGATTCGACGGCACCGAGTTGCGAAAGGCAATAACGTCGTAGAAAATATTGTTTATGATTCGTGATAATACTTCTTCCTAATTACTATCTTTATGCCAATATTCGTTTTTCTGCCAAATAAACAAAACGAATTACACTGAAGGACTTATTAGGATTATTTCATAAAAGGTTCTAGTATTATATCAAATATCAAATGGTTGGCAGCATGGCAATGTAATGTTCCCTGCCTGGCTCCAGAAAACAGCATCTCAGCTGAGAAAGAAGTTAACAGTCAACAATGTCAGGGATTCTTATTTAAAGCCTTATATTAAGAGTATATTAGGACACAGCATTCTGTAAATTTAGGGTATTTTTTGTTGGTGCTAGCTTCTTATATGGCCGCCACGATAAGCAACTTATCACGAAGATTGTAAATGTTTGTGCGAAACATTATCGCAAATCACACTCTGATTCCAATTTATAGCACACACTTGTTAGTAGACCACCCAAAAGCATTTTGAGTAACGCAGAAAGATAAAAAAGTTTATCAATGCCGCATTTCTCAACATAAAAAGCACCTTCATCATTGTGTTGTTTGGGACATTTGTTTATTTTTTGGTTAGCATTGAATTTGAATTCGACAAACTGTGAAGAAATTTGGAATGGCGTATAGTGTTCGGGATCGGTTATTGATTATTGATTGCTCTACTTTTATTTCTTCGACAACAATTTCAAGTCTAAACATTGATACTGTAATGCAAACACTAGCAGACCTGGCTCAGTTTTTCCTAACATCTCAATCAAAATGTACGATAAGGCGATCACGCATACAGAGGGGCACGGACTAGTTTCGTAGTGCGAAGCACGTGTAGCAGAAGCTAGAATAAAATTATGTAATGTGAAAGATTGCCTCGGAATGCTCTGGGTTACTATTTTGGAGTGTGTGGATAATGCACTATTACATTCGTAAATAAAATTACCTCAAAATCGGCTACAAATGACCCGCTCATATTCGACTTATCGGCCGTAGATCTCAACGAGGTAGTCCAGCGGGTTTGCAATGTAACGGGTCGACAGGGCCAAATTGGCGTACCGCTGGTACAGTCCACCGCCAACCAAGTGCGCTTGTCCAGTTCTATTTGCCGTGCGATCGTACGCCCGGATGGCGGTGATGTTGTAGTTGCCACTGTAGTTCACCGTACGGTTGACAAGTCCACCCGGAACGCCGGGAGCAGATGATACGGCGCTGTAAATAAGCACAGAGCATTTGCTATCATTTGGCAAACCGCGAAACGATCACACATTGATTCCTTCTATGGATACTTACGAGTACAAGATGCGATCACCAGTGTTAATGTTGCCAAGGATCAAATCGCTCGCCTGAATTGCGGCAACCAGGGCCAGAGCAACAAATGCACAAACTAGAATTTGTTTTGCCATGTCTGTCAGTGTTTTTTTTTTGTTGGTAATTTGCCCAAACAGAGGTTGCAGCCCAGAGGAACTGAATCAAAGACGATGAGATCGGATCGTCGGACCGGTCCTTTTATATGAGAGTTTTATCTAACCTATCGACACCTTCGATAATGGGTCGGCAAGACATAACGGAAGCAATCGATAAGATTATCAGGAAAACATGTCCCCATTTCATTCATAATTGTTTCCTATCGACATGTGCTGAAAGTGAACAATGCTATGTTAAACAAATGTACTGAATAAAGCGAACAAAGATCGCTAGCAAGACTACTATAGCCAACCACACTGAATAAGCAATATTAGCAATCAACAATTGAACTAGTCAAGAAGTTATTTATTTGAATATGTATTAACGTAAGCTTGCAACAAGGCAAGGCCCGCAAGGTCCAGACTATACGGTGGATGCATTAAAACTTCCCAACCATGTTCCCGGAGTTTTTGGCGAATCACTATAGACGTGTGTGGCATTGCCTTGTCCTGATGGAATACAACATCTCTTCTGTTGGTAGTTTCTGGTCGATCGCTAGCATCAAACGGTCCAATTGTTGTTAGCACTTATCTTAAATTAGTGTTTTCTATACGGAAGCAACTCGTATCAAATGATTCCTTTCAAGATTCCACCATATAGCCAGTGGAACCTTCCTGACCGTTAGTCCTGGTTTGCCCACCTGGTTGAGCTGCTTCACCACACACGATCGTTTTTACAAAATATTGACGTATGGAACTCATTTCTCATCCCCATCCCCAGAAAAAAGAGCGTGTTTTTCTATTGCAATCAATCACAATGTGTGCAAATTTATGAAATTGAAAATATTAAGAGATGTATAAAAATTAACACTTAAATTAATGTAGTTCTTTACATATGTGCAAAACATTATTCAATAAAATAAAACTAACAAAAATCAAATATTGAAAAGAAATGGAAAATTATATGACTCACGTTTGGCTTTTTCACATTGAAGGGTTACTCTGAAGTCATATTTCAACAATTGCAACATTTCACGGTACCGATTATGAAATCGAATATCAGGAATTAGTCTGTGTTATCTTTACGATCCAGACAGTCTTATTCGTGTTGGTTTGCAAAAACAAACCAAACCTTTCTGAACGTGGAAATACACGACAAATTACGGACTAATCTAATCTTTGATAGCATGGTTATCCCTGCATACATTCGAATACATTGCAAGCATGATACAGAAGAAACTTAGTTGCTCAGTTCTCAGTTCGCACTCTGCTGTGCAAAATTCAGTACTTAAACGATTGCATAAAACTTTGGCGCGCGATGTAAGTCTAATTTGGAAAAAGCATTACGTCATGAGTTTAATAAATAGAAAAATACAAAAGCACCCTTTATTCCACCGAAAAAAAATCAGTTTATCGCAAAATATGCATTATTATTTATTATTTATTTTATTTCTTTAGAATAGGAAGAGCCGTATTAAGAACTAACTTCAAGTGTTGTACTTTAGTTGATACAGTTTAGTTCTAGGTGACGCCTTTCGCTTAGAAACTGCTTAACCGGTGCATCAAAACGGATCATCTACGGACGATCCACGCCAATATTTTACGCCATTTATCCACGCCAATACATGTTACAACTTTTTGTATTCCTATTACATATTAGCTCCCTTTGGATTGACTACTACCCAACGTAGGTTTTCAATTTTACGGAATCGAACACCTTCAAAAAGTTTGATCGATTTTTCATTAGAGCTCAACACATACGCTTTTGAATCCGATCCACGGCGTGCTAAACGTTTAGCTAACTCCACCACAACCATCCGACCATATCCTCGTCGTTTATACTCTTCGGTCGTCTGAAGATCAGAATGTGCCCCGGTTTGATCGCTACATAAAATCCATTCGAGTATACATTGGACAAATAAAATAAAAGTAATTAAATTGAGCATTTTATACGTACCTCAAACACCATGACACGAGCAGTCCACTACGGTCGAACAAACCTACACTTTCATTGTATTGTATCAGACGCTTGAGCAACCGATAGCCAGACTCGTAGCTAATATTATTTTTCAGTGGCCATTGGCTGTAGATGTAACTCAAATGTTTTTCATGCAGACTTTCAAAAGTGAATCCCTCAGGCGGTGCCGGTAAGTTCATTTCAAGAGCCTGGTTCTTTGTTAAATAGTAATAGTTCGCCAGATAGCTGCTTGCAATCGAAAGTCCGCGATTTTTGATAAGTTTCTCCACCACAGCATGGAACCTTTCGAGGTAATCCATGCTTATTTCTTGCCACGCATTCCAATCCATGAGTGAGAGTAATCTTACCAAATGCTGACTCTCGGCACCTTCTGCTGTAGTGTAGAAATATATTTCAAACCTATCCTGAAAAACTTTAAACGCTCAAACTTTAAGCTTTTTATTAGCATTAGTATTTCTCATACCTTCAACGCAAAGGTTTCATCCGTTCTCCAGCATCCGTTCAATGAGTAGACCTTGATGTCCTGCTTTAACCGTGGATCAGACGACGTCCATCTCACGTAATTGCACAATAGGTAATAAGCGAACTCATGCTTCGGCCAATTATTCTTGAATAAGTCTTTCAGCTCCATCCAATGCGTACTACTGATTTCCACCAATTGATCGGCATCATCCATAGTTTGTTAGCAGCTCAGTTGAGGCAAGTTGCACGTCTATCTCTCAAAGCAAGTGATAACTAACTGCAACATGCCGTTGATAATGCATCTGTCCCGCTAATCCTATGGATGGGAAGATTGATTACATTTAATTTCAAGGGTTTCTAATGTTCTAATGTCGGTAAAAAAGCTCTTAAAAACAGTTTTATAGTGAATATCGTTAAGATTTAAAGTACTTAAAGTATTAAAGAAAGTATTTAAAGTATTTAAAGAAGATTTGAAAGTACATTATGAAAGTACATACAAGTTGCCTTATTCATTATTTATGCTTAACATTTATTGCTTTGGTCATACACATTCGTTGTTTTATCCCATTAATCTTTCCACTCGTTTGGTAGTGTCGGAATTGTTCTGATCCAATACGCCTCATCTGTGTGCTTAAATCCAAGTCCTTCAAACATGCGTTTGGAGGGTTCGTTTGTCGCGTTAACTAGAGCGCAACAATCATGACCCAGGAAAGCAACTTGTTTTGCAACCGCAGCAGTAACAAGGGTGCCGAATCCACGCCTCAAATAGTTCGGATCCACTTGCAGAGCTCCCAGTGCACCAGCCTGCAGTCGAAAACACCACGCAACCAGATCGCCTGTAGACTTTTCGTAAAGCCCAATGCTAGGATTCCATGCCGCAAGTCTTTGTAGAAAGAACAGTGATCCAGTGTGTCTATTTGGCCAATGATCATCCGCTTTGGTGGCATCGTGGACTAGCAGTGGCCTTAGTTCAAACCCATCGGGGATGTTCAATGATAGCGCTTCGCACTGCTCCTTGGGCAGATAGTAGAGATACGTTTCGCTGTCATACTCTTTCGAGAGGCACTTGCTACTGATAACATCGATCACCGGTTGCCGGTGGCGCGAGAGCAAAGAGCTCACTTTCAATCCTCCACTCCAATCCAGTAATGGAAGAGCTCTCTGGAGCGTACGGTTTGTGCAGTCCAGAGTATAGGCGAACAGCTGATAGCGATCCTGCATATAAAGCGACATTACATCAGCCGTTTAAAATAAACCATTTTGCTCTTCATTACTCACCACAATCAGGTAGGTGCCGTCTCTCCTCCAGGTATCGTTCAGACAGTAAATTACGAGATTCTTGATGGTGGGATCTATGACATACCAACGGACAAAGTTGTCGACTGTGGTGTACGCCACGTGGTGGTCGGGCCAATTTCGAAGAAAAAGATCACGCAGCTCTTTCCATGCTGCAGGCGGAACGACGGTTAACCGATCCGTCGTCTCCATCGTTCTCTCTAAAAGTGAGTTAGTGATAATAATGATGCCATTAGCTTGTACAAGCTTATCTTTCCGAAGGGTTGCACAATGGGAAAATATTTCACAAAGATATGGCTAAAATACGCGTACTCGCATTCATATACGCTTTTAACTTACTTCTTCAGATTGATATTCTTCCCAACAAACGGGTTTGAGAAGCGAGTGTTTCTCATAGGAATTTAAAATTTAAATTTGTGTAATCCAAAAAGTGTAAGTTAAGTTTGCGCATTGTTATGCTGTTCATCATGTGTCTCTTTAGATATTCAACTGTAGACGATGATGCTACACAACCTGCACACAACCATACAGACATATTTATTTATTTCAGTTATAACAATCACCCAGACATTGTAAATGCTATAATTTTTAATTTTGCAGCAAACATAGTGGAGCGCTTTTTTGTGAGGAACAGCATTTTGTCATATTTTTTGTGTTTTGTTGCACATCGTATCATGAAGCTAAATTCATGAAGTGGAATTGAAGCTAAACACGAAATTTTATTACAGCCTGACGGCACAAGTGTCACTACGTCTGTTGCAAAAGCAATAGCGAAGGCCAAGTCAAGTACATCATTAACATCTCGTAAATGAACCTCCCCACGCAATGTTCTATCGTCGGCAAGCCGTTCGAGCAGATCTAATGGTCTATTGCCAGTTGATCCGCTAGTCAGTGTTTTCGTCTGCTACGATCGAAACATAGGGCAGCAAACTTTCCGCGATAAACATTTTAAGATAAGGTATTTTGCCAGTTTTTAACTTTACGAGACCTTTGCCTCGTAACTAGTGCTAGTGCCGAATACCGTTATGTCTCTAAAACGAGACTCGCTGTGTCTTATGCACGGCATGATAGTCGCATCGAACGTGTTTTCTATGTACTACGACCTCAGCAAATCCGACAGGATCCTTCAGGAAACGAAAGTAGCAATTGAGCTCCTTACGGTTGGGGAAAAGTTTTCCTTACCCCTGAAGGGTCGTATAGTGTTTTTGACGTACTGGAATTTGGTAAGTGATGGTTTGGGGATGGGGATGGGGATGGTTGCGCTATAGGAACAACGGTGTCATTGATGAACAGCGGAGTGCAATAGTCTTAGTTCAGTTAGCTAGCGTTCGGTCGTAATCGTATCCATTATGATAATAATCATCGTGGAGACCGTGAGATGCTCAGACTATTAAGGTACTGATTACATCGTCTTTATGCAAGCAACATTTCGTCGATCGTCGATCGTCTTGTACACGTGTGTTTGCGTGCCTATTTTGCATTTGGAATGCAAATGCTTAAAGTAAACAATTTTCGTTCGGTGTGATCAATAAGTTTTATTGTGTTAGTTAGTTTTAAAGATGGGTAAACGATTGCAAAGAACAAACAATCATTGTAAGGCGTTTCTATTTAGCATGACCATTCTTCAATCTTATACTATGATGCTTCTATGATTCTCTTTAAAAAGTCTTAAGCATAGCAATAGATTGTTTCACTGGACTTGAGAAACGAAAACGCTGAGCTTAAAAAAATCCACTATTCCATGCCAAACCTTGAAACACATTTGTTTTTAAAGTTTGTGTTTTGTTTGGTCAAAGAATTAACAAAAACCAAATTACCACAACGGCAGAATGAACGTGAGAGCTTACGAGTGTAGCTTAATCGCTCAAAGTCTCTATCATTCAATACAACCTCGTAATTCTGTACATTAAAAAAGACTTTTGCTGCAATTCTTCTAATACTCTAAGCTCTAAGCTAAGAACACCGATTTTTTTATCGTAGAAGAACGGACCGGGCCGTATTTATACACCGATGTTGTGCTAATTGAAAAGGAGCCAATTTTTATTTGTGCCAAATCTTTGCCACCAACTGTAAACCTTGGCTGGCACTGCATCGGACCCCGTGTGCAATGTTATCATACTGTTGCCGCATTAAAAGTGAAAACATGCAAATTTGCATGAGTAGCTGTTCTGGAGAAAAGAGCGGCTTCTGAATCTCTTTCAGCTCTTTCTCTCTCTCGCTCGCTTTCTCCGGTGTTTGTTTCTTGGAAGAGAGACGTTCAATGAATGTTTTATCAAACGAAGGATGATACGGTTGAGCCTCTCCTGAGAGTGAGTAGCTCCGTTCCGTTCCTAACTCTTTGTGCGAAACTCTCGGGCATGTGCGCTCTCTCACTTACCGTACACCTCATAACTAACGTCTCGTCCAGCGCATACCAGCATTTGGGCGCACCATTCATTCGTACGGCATCGGTTGCCTCGATTGCAGTACTACTTTTTCCGTAATACTTCTTCACCGAAGAACACACGCCGTCAGCAGACACGAACACCCAAGTGCCCGACCTCGACCACCCCACCAGGGTTTGCTTCTAGCCGCGGGATAGACGCTTCTCCAGACATCTGATTGTTGTCCCACTAAAGTGTCCTTGTTGCTGTGCTTCCGAGACCAATTAATTCGAACGCTCAGGCCTACCTGACTGGCATCAGCGGAAGCTGCAACTGTTTGTCGTTACGGTTGCCCTTCACACTCGCGACCCTTGACACTCGGGTGGGCGACCCAAGGAAGATGCCCTTCCGCTGCTTCGTAGCCTAGTGCGGCTGTGTGTGCGGGCGTGTGCAAGTGTGTGGGTCGCTGGGGGAACGGCTTCCGCGCAGACGTTTCCTTTCCGTACCGCAACCCGCAAGAAAACCACGCAGCCACTGCGGACGAACAGTGTTGCAGTGAGGAATTACATTGTTTACCAAGCAACGATCCCACTTGCCCCTCATACGAGGCGTACTTTCCACGAAAAAGAACAGAAGTTCCAAGGCTGGTTAGTGTGTACTCTACTGCTTCGCCTTCGTCTACTGCTCTATATGTTTACCCACCATCGGCCCCATTTCGACTCAAGTGTGCCTTTGTGTGACGCTCCAGCAGCGGAAGTGAGAAGCAGAAGTGAATCATCATAGATAAGGCGTGTGTTAACAGCGCAAACAGCGGAAAAGCAATTTCCTCCGGCTAGTGTCCTTTTCTCAAACCGTTGCACCCGTCGTAAAGAAACCGCGCGTTTTAATAGTGTGCTGCTGTGCTTAGCCAGTTCCATCATCATGTCCAGTGTACAACTGTACAAGCTGCCGGCGTTCGTCATCACCTGGCACCTGATTGCGTTCGGCCAGTACTGCTACGCGATCTACTTCGACCGATTTTTCGTTCACATCCCGGATGATCTGGCCGTGCCGAAGATGATGCGACCGACGGAGTACGGTGGTCGCTCCAAGTTTCTTACCTACTGGTGTTTGGTTAGTATAAATAATGCATCTGCTTTTCGCAAGTTAATTTATGATACTCTAAAACAACGACCTGTTAGAAAAACAAACAGCACCATTGCCCATTCCGGTTCCGAATGATGGGCGATTCTGTTAGGACTTCCGGAAGCCAATTAGGGGCTAGCGTCTAATTTTAAACTACTGTTTAATCAATAATCATGCAGTTGCTGAAAAACCGAGCGATCGCACCCAAAGCCATTTCAAAACTGAATTTATTCTTCAATTCTGCAACCCTGCTTCAATCCTGCTTCTAATATTGCAGGCAACACAAAGACCATCCATTTTGTATGTGCCTCACATGCTAATGTGTGACTGATACGTAAAAGCAGCAAATTTCTGTAGGGAGATCATATCATGGAGTACTTTACTCAACAAACATGATACAATAAAAACTGATAACCGAGCGTTGTGTAATTGGGCCTTAATTTAAGCTCCAATAACATGGAACCACGACCAGCGGTTTTGTTTGTTTTCTTCAAAATACGTCTTATCTTGATGGTTGCTATGATTACGACAAAAACCTCTCCATTCTGCACTCTCTGATGGTGGCCACCGCACCGCTCGGAAAACTGTATAGTTATTGCACAACCGGATCAATAAAGCGCAAAAGATTTATGGTACCTAGCTTCCGAACGAAGGAACGGATAAAATGTATAAAAAGAGCACACACAGTGTAACAAAACACCGACATCCACGCTGTCGGATATGGCATTTTCCAGAGATTGTTTGCATTGCAATTTCTGTAACAGAACCGTGAAGCATGGAAACTGTTGCGTACTTTTACTTTCTCCTACATCCCGCTCTCCATCGGCCGCGTTCGTACCCCACGTAGCTAGGAATCGAAATAAAATGATAAAATGTGCGTAATTTGTTAAAAATAAAAGTTAACATAAACAACGGCAGGGCGCGAACGCAAGCACATTGAAAGAGTGCCACCAAGGCACTGGACTTGTTGTTCTCTTTCGACCAATAATAAGCCGAACCAGAAAAAAAACACTGCAGGTCGGAGAAAACCGAATGGAAAAAGTACACCACTTAACACGCCCGGTGGAGCCGCCTGGTGGCTGGTGAAATCGTATACCAGACCCCTTACACATCATGCCAAGCGATGGAAGTTTTGAATGTCTTTAACATGACGTGCGAGAAACGGATATGGTTTTACTTTTGCCTTTTTTCCCAAATGCGTATGGTCATATGAACAACCCGAAAGGTCAGTGGAGAATGTTGAAACATTTCAAAACATTTGGAGCCATGATGTAATATTTACTATCCCATCGTAGAATGAAACCGTGAAATGAAAAATTGTGAACACATTATCTACTTTTCACAACACTCACGTCGAATTGGAAAATGAGGAAGCTATGTGTCATCAAACAAAAACTAACTGATCCCTACTGGATTCGAGAGGATCTAGGAAGAAGGAAGACAGGATGTAAGGGGACATGCGGCTAAACCGACACCGATAATGTTACTAGTAACTATTCTTTGGGTTGATTGTTCTTCATTGGTTATTAAGTTAATTTCGAACAATTTTTGGAACAAACGGAAAGCATGCATGATTTTTATCACAGATGTATGAAATATCCCCTGCTATTGCTGTTGTGTCACTTCAGTTTACGTTTCTCTTTTCCCGTATTGCGTGTTTTAAGTTCTGCTATTGCGTGAATGTCATTCAACTGCCGTCACTAATTAAACCGCGTATGCTCTAATGCCACTCCTAGCAACAGAGGGGCTCTTGTCAAAGGATTAATTAGTTTCCAGAACGAATAGTGCAACACTTTGTTACACATTACACGTTTGTTACATTATGAAATTAAAAAGAATGCACCGCAGGTATTTGGTTTTAATACATAATTTTACGTTGGTAAATCGCAAACATTTTAACATTTTTTTTAAAAGCATTCGAAGCGTTCATTTTAATTACCGTAATTTCAACTAGTATACTCCTTTATATCTTTTTAAATGCGACTTGCAGGTGATTTGCAAAACAATAAATCAGATATGTGGTGTATCTTTTATTAATAAATAAAACACCATCGAGAAACATTCCGTACAGTTCACAGAAGAAAACCCGATGCGCCATGTGTTGATGGAAATGTCAATGGGGTTGGTACTCCAAATTAAATCAATCCCACGCCTCAAGCGAGTTACGACAGCTGCAGTTTCGAGGCCAACGAAAAAGGTCGGCCCTACCAACCACCAGTAGTTCCAAATAACTAGCTAAAGCAATTGAGCTTCTCCAAAAACGAAAATCGATACAAGGTGGCCTCTCACGCGGTATGACACATAACGTCAATGGAAGAAAACATACAATCCCTTGGTCGGCATGACCATTCGACACTAGACGATCCGTGCCGCAGCATAGGTTGCGTAAAGCTACACCCAAGGGTGCAACTTTGGCGGCTTCGAAGTGTCCCAATTCTATCGACATGATCTTCCTTTTCCCAGAAGTTCTTGCCATCGATAACACAGCCGATTTGTTGCAAGGGCTGAGGGCTTAATTGGCCCATCAACTGGTGCCTCACTGTACTTTAGTCGCCGTCTAACTGAAAGCACTTCAATTAAATATTCTATCCTTTGCGTTCGGAGCCGTTTGACCGAGTGAACCACCACTTTCGACTGTTGAAGAACGAATGTGAAGAAGTGGCCAGAAGTGTGCTGATAGCATTACTACGATGTTAAAAGTTATCCATGACAGTTGTTATTATCATTGGATTTCATTATTGTAAAATAACTTTTATCGTGCCATTACTTAAATTGTCACTCGACAAAACAAATCCTCTGCTCTACGGGGGGGTAGTTAAAGATAGTTTATTTTCGGATAGTTCGAGTGTTATTTTGTAGGTCTGACTGTTGCACATGTGTGTCTCGTGCAAGGCCCCACATTCTGTGGTCTTTTAGCGAACTCCCCGGTTGATGTGGCCTTAGCCCGCAATACAAACAGCATTTAACGACAGTGCAATAAACACGCGGCACTACAGCCAAAAGCTGACCATCGCCTCAACTCGATCATCCCCATTTCTACTTAAAACCTGTTAGTAGCTGAGTAGAAACGTGCGATTCAGATCCAAGCAGGATACTATCGGCCCCAGTACAGCAAACCACGAGACAAGCCAAGCTCTCACGGTGGCGTTGATTGTTGCACTTTCCGGTAAGCAAAAAAATGCAAATAACCAAGTTGGTCGTCCGTTCAGAAACAGAACCGAGGGCCGCTTGATAGTAACCATATGTTAGCAATAATGAGGTTCCAAGCTGGGACGGATTGCTCCCGAGGAATGGAACAGCCGAGCGTCTAGTAAATAGAAAGATGTGCTACTACTTGCTGTTTTATGGCTGGCAATAAAATGTTTCACACCGCGCCACACTTCTGGGGAGAGAAGGTGTTTTCTTAGTCCAATCTAGCCAAAAATCACCACGCGTCTACAACTGTTTGGATCTTCTAATGTACATCCAAAGGCGGATGTTTTATAACATAAAATTATTTTAGTCATTCGACTGACTCGGGGAAAATTAATTTCTTACACTAAGTTGTTTAACCAACCGAAGAGCGGTAGCGGTAAAGTTTATAGGGAACATCAAAATGCGAAACTCATGCCTCTCAAAACATCTTCGCTGAGTCGTCATCGTAATCAGAAAAACATCACTGTTTCGATTCTCGCATTGAAGAGAGTTCAGTGAACTTTGATAAGTGCATAGCGGAGACCTTGGAGTGCCTGGCTGAAAACATGGCAAACGAACTTAATGTTACTTCAACATCACAATCAATAAATGCCTCAAACTGCACGAATAGCTGCATGTCCCTATTTTCACAGTGTTACAGTAATCCACTTACCCCCGTAATCCGGCTATCGAGATTCGGAAAATCGGTAATCACTTGCACGTTGCACACTTATCACGGAAGGGGATTCGGATAATTTGTTTATTTGCAATGCCAGCCGAATGGAGATCGAGTGACGGAACTCGCGAATGCGCAGGTCCGCATTTCTCTTTCTCTCCGCTGTGCGATGCGTGAGCGCAGTTGTCAAAATCGCGAGAAAGAAAACTGTCAACAAAGCCAGTTCGAGAGTTGTTTTGATTGCCGTTCAAAGTCGAGTCGGCCAGATAACGTAACAATCGCGCTCGCTTCGTTTCGCAAATAAATGCCCCATCATTCTGCACGACGAAGCCTACTTATCGCATTGCGGGAGCCACGACGCTTCAGCAGTACCGCCGCCGATTAAAGTATTACAGTTGTGTGTTGCGTTGATTGCGGATTCCGCTGCGGAAGTGCTTCAGTTCAAAGTGTTTCGAACAGAAACCAGTCGCAAACCGCTTTGGAGTAGCACCTTTAGCACCTGAAAACAGTATGGGCAAGACGGCTAACAGCGACGATGGTTACCAGCGCGGGGTATACGGGGCACTGCGTGTCCTGATGCACTTCATTGCTGCTGTCGTATTCACGTACGGCATCTACTACGACTTCCAATACGTTCATTTTCCTCCGGAAATGTGGCGGCCGGGTGGAGAGTTCGGCGGTAAACTAAAATTTCTCACCGTGTGGGATGCGGTAGGTCCAGTAGTGCCATCGACTACTTTAGATATGCAGTGTTTCTAGCATTACTTGAATATTTCGATTCGTTTGAATATCGTCCGACTTTCCGTATTTTCTCTTCTTTTCCTCAGATTCTGCAAGCAGTTTACTTCACAATATGTCTACTGAACGATTTCATCGGTACGAACGAGGTGGCCCCCAAGCGGATGCCGCTGATCCGAAAGGTGAAGGATTACACTCTGGCTGCGTTCGCGTTCCCCGTGGCGCTGAATGTTGGCGTAACCTTCTGGACACTGATGGCAATCGACCGTGAGCTAGTCTTCCCTAAAGCGCTCGATGCTGTTTTCCCCGGGTAAGAATCATATATGGTCGCGACTGTGGTAATCCACAGAATATTTCGCTCACCGTGGTCCTTGAACACGTTTTTGTCCTCCGCAGATGGCTAAACCACGTAATGCACACAAATATTGTGATCTTCATCATCTTGGAAATCTGCACCAGCTTCCGACAGTACCCTTCGCGTCGGGCCGGATTGACTGGACTGGGTATCTTTATGACCGCATACCTCGGGTGGCTGCACGTTATTCGGCACTTTGGTGGTATCTGGGTGTACCCGGTGCTGGAAGTGCTGAACATGCCCCAACGTTTGGTGTTTTTCGCCGTAAGCCTCGTGTTCTGCGTGGGACTGTATCTGCTTGGGGAGTTCTTCAACAATTTAATCTGGACAAAGGAACTGAAGCAATTGAAGGCACAGGCAGGATCGGCGGCGGGTACGAGTAAGAAATCCAAATAGGCTGCTTATCTAGTGTTTGTTTTATTCCGCGTGATCATTTTTCAATGGTCTATAGTTCAATACTGAGCCCAGGGAAAATGCATGAAGAAAACGGGCCAAGGCATCATGGGCCTCGGTTGATAAATCATACATCTCGAAGGCTGCTTCCGCTCGTCATGTGGGTCGTTTACCGAGTGTGTGTGTTACATGTTTGCGGGTGTGATGCTGATATTAACACCCAACTCAATTCCTTAAATTTACTAATATAGTTCTACTCTGCCGTGAGTTTGGTTCGGCCGCTTTTCATTCGACTGACAACTTTGTCCAATCCAATCCAATCCCAACTCCATTTTTTTGGATCTAAACAAACTGCATTCAAACGACCTCCATCTGTGAACGAATCTTTTAGAAGATCATCTTTAGGGGGAAAAGATTGAGTAACTGCATGCATTTTACGTTATTGTAGACTGGTTTGCTGACGGATGGTTTAGAAGGTTTAGTTTAGATACAATATTCTTTTTCTTTCTTGCACTTCCTTCGACTGCCCTGCAAATGCAACGTGCAAATAACTGGCCTGGAGCAAAATCAGTCGAACACCAAATGATGAACGATGTATAACGAGCCAAACATTTTCAGTGCAGAAAACAAGCCCCTTCTACTTACAACTCGAAAGTGGAGCCGAAAACGATGCTCGAACGTATTTCGAATTACTTAAACATCCAAAATTATTTCATAAAATCAATACGGGAGGCAAAAGACCAGCAACGTAGAATAACGACACAAGTTACGTAGCTCATGGTGGCAATTTTCCTGAAAATATGAACATTGCCAACCATGACAAAACCCTTTGATAACCGCCTGATATTGTATTTGAGAATGCCCAAAAAACATTCAATTAAATATATAAATAATAGCATTTGCCCTTCAAGCGCCTGATTCGCGCCATTTTCGTATTGATCGGTGATAGGTATAACCCTTTTACACCAATTAGGCTCTCGTAACTTTTTTGCTGTGTATTAATATTGGCATCTCTCGTGGAATCAATAATTTGGTAGTGTCAGGAGGGTATTTTCCTGGCAGAGGTGGAACAATTTTTATCGTATTTAGATGTGATTGAATTTTGTCCATTTGATCGTCTCACCCAGTGTAATTCTATAGCATGGAAAAGCACCAAAAACCACTAGCATACAAGCTAAGCGTAAAATAGAAAATGTTCCGCACAGCCGCGGCTAGAAACTGTCCAGAAGTTTTGTGTTTCGGCGATTTCCATAGTGTCAGGTTTGGCAAATATATAGTTCTACTGCAACAATAGGTAATATAGATTATATTGCAGCAAAGAAATAGCGTCGGTGATGGTCGGTACAAATCAACCGAATTACCCGAGCACCGTGAACCAACAAAAATTCAAACCACTAATAATAAAATCATAAAAACCTGCTTGGTAGTGTAGCGGATTGCCAGCAGAGTTTGTTGTTCGATGCTTTCGCCGTTGCGTGTACTCACTTTTCTAAGTATTGCGTGTGAATGTAATTTTAGACGTAATTTCGATGCCCCGCATAAAACCGTAGATAGTGAATGGTAAATATTCGATTGAATATTGACCACCTACATAAAGCATGCTGTCAATTTTCGGTTCTTGGTGTAACTTGATGAACGGAGGCGCATAACGAATCGCGTGCGTGTGGTATCCGTCACCATTCTCTCTACGAAGCGCATTCGAACTGCTTACATTTCGTAACGATAAAACACGTGGAAACCCGAACACCGACCTAGAATGAAGAGTCTAAGATGTGTTATTTTTACCGCTCTTATTTGTACCGCTCTTATTGGAAAGAAATTGTATTATTTTACACGTTGGTTCATAACTGTTTCTATGCAAAATATTTCAGGCAATTGATGGCCACACGGTAACAAAAAATAATATAAAAAGATGATGAATGGAGGAAAATCCGAGTCATAAACATTTTAGATAACCACATCGCCCACCAGGATCGCCATTCACAGGATTTAAGTTGCTTTGTTTTGCTCTGAAATATTGTGTCACGTTCGTTGTCTTTTGTATAAGTAAAATTTACATTATTTTGGAAGCACTTCTTTATTGTTCAATCTCTTTGTTTGGCTGGAGTATTTTCTGTTTGTTCTGTTCTTAAACTTTTGTCAGTCTTGCTTCTTTTACTTGTTTTTGAGTATGGTTTAGTCTCCAATTTTGAAGAATTGAGTGTAAATGGCGTGTACGTTTACTTTCTATTTACAAGACAGCATCCTCCTGCTGCTGAGTACAAGAGTTATGTGAGGAGATTCTCATATTGAACAACAGCCCAATATATTGTCAAGGTGTCTTGTCGGGTAAACTATACTTTTTGACAAATATGTTTGTATTAAAAGTTATCACTATGATTACTTGCTTAGCATACATATACAATATCTTAATTCAAAACCCATAGAAAAATTGGTCAAAAGGCACCTGAATTTCATTTCGTTGTTTTGCATCCTCAATTCGCTGTTCACTTAAAGACGATCAAGTTCATCAGAAGATCAGCTGTTCAGGTTCATAGAGCAGCATCTTCGATCATAGCTATGGCTTCAAAGTTATTATTTTGATGGTAAAAGAAGCATTTTCAGTTTTTCCGCTTCGCTCATGCCGGATTCGCTAGGGTCGCGGGTTTTTCGGGATGCAATAGCACTAGGGACAGCCGTCGCCGCCGCGACTGCCGGCAGTTTGGGCAGCAGTTGGTGATTTTCGGTGTAAATGTCTTCATTCTCTTCATTTTTCATCGCCTTCTCACTAAACTCGAACGATGACATGGTCTGTGTAGCGATCTCGTGTGCATTTGTCTGAATCCCAACGTCGCAGCTTCGTTTTGAGTTTCTCGAATTGGTTTTTGCGATTGATACACCGGAATAGGAACTGTTCACGTTCAGCGGCGATAGCTCGGAGCAGTACGAGGTGAAGGAGGAATCATTAAAGTCGTACAATAAATCTGTCCCTGTGCGTTCAATCCCAGCCCGCTCCAGAAGCTCGAGCTCTTTCTCACGTTCTAGGGCCCGTAACCCGGCTCGCGACTTTTCCTTCTTTTCGCGTTCCTTCCGAATCGAAGTACCACGGCTGTGTTGATGATGATGATGTTGTGATTTTCGCATCGTTCCATGGCGTAAACTTCCACCCGTACCAACTCCACCGGTTCCTTTTCGATTACGACCGCTTTTGCTTGCGCTACTCTTGTTCGCTGAGCGTCCGCCGCCTTCCTTGCTACCACGCATCGGTTCCGCACCATCGTCGTTCCCTCCAACGACATCCATTCTATCCGTGACAGTCTCACCACCATCGCGTCCCGGAGCTGCCAATATTGGTCGCAAGGTTCCGGCGATCCTTGTGCCACTTAGCATCGTTTGCCGTTCGGCCACACCATCGACTTCTTCCTCTTCTTCCGATTCGTCATCATCACTGCTACGATACTCCGCGATACGACATCCGCTGTTGCCCGTCCCTGCCACACTTGTGACCACACCGCTGCTAACACCTACAACCGCCCGTCCACTGTGTTGCTGATGATGGCCGTTCTCGATCTGCTTGAGAATGATGTCAAACTTAGAATCGTGCATCTTAAATGAGCCGACGGAAACGTTATCGTCCTCGGATGTTGTCAACCCTTGTTGGTGCAAAAACGGCAGCAACAGTTTGCCGTTAGAGATGAGATCATTTATCTGATCAGCGTCCATTGCCCCGATCCCGGTACGCCGTTGCATATTACCCGCACCGAACGATCCCGCAGCTGGAAGTGTACTGTTTCCACTTGAGTGTCTTCCGGTTGTTTTTTGCAGGGCCGCCGTTATAATCTGCGATTCCACCGAGGTGCTGCTCTCCTTCCGGCCGAACCTTCTACCCACCGTTGCTCCCGAACCACCACCGAAATCCCGCCTTCTACTGGAGCGCGTCGCCTTGTGATGTTTGCTGCCACTCGCTCCTCCAACTGGCCCTCGGCTACTCCGGCTGGCAACTTTCGTCTTTACCTCGGCAATTTTAACCGAAACCTGTGAGTCGATCGAGTTGCGCCGGGATTCGACCGAAACATGCCTCACGCTGAAGCTAATCTCCGAGTCGACCGAATTTTTTCGCGGATCGTGACTGGAGCTGGTGGCCGCCCCGGTCAAGGCGCATCTTCGGTTTACGAATCGCGGCAGATTGTTTGCCCACGTAGAGCTGAAATCGTGACTTCCGATCGCCGAGTTGATATCGAATTTTAAACCAACTGGATCGGTGTGCGAGTTGTGAAACGAAATGGAAAGCCGGCCCTGGTTCTGGAACTCCTTACGCTTTGCGAAAGCTTGCGCAATGACCTTATGCTTCTGCAGCTTGACCGGTTCGTCCGTGTCGGTACCAAAGCGTCGCCGAAAATACCGACTCCAGGATTCGAGCGTCGAGTTAGTCCACACCCACGAAGACATGATGATACCGGACCCGAACAAACAGATCAGGTGGAGCTGCAATATTGCCACGCTCGGTCGATGCTCGACACGACAGCCACCGCCTGCACCACCAGATAGATCATCCGTAAATGTAGCTCCGATCTTGCATATGATATAATCACGCAGTGCGCTAGCCCAGGAAGAGCTGTGTCGGAACTCGTGCACATGGAACAAGACGGTCGTTACGATACAGACGAATATGTACGACGTGCAAATACCCATCCTCACAATAGTCTGGTGAATCTTGCGGCTTGCACGGGCCGAGATAATCTCCTTGCTCGAGATGCGCAACCGGATCAATGTCAGTAGACCGCGGCCAAGAAAATAGCCTCCGATGAGCAAAACGCAAATAACTGGCCCGAGCAATAATCCGGCACGGATCGGATGATTGAGATATCCTACGAAACAGATACCGGCAATGCTATTGCCGTCGATCTCGCTCAACGCCATGATGGTGATCGTTAAGACAAGCGGTAGCGACCAGGCGATCAGATGGAAGTAGGAACCCTTCTTATCAATCCGGTCCTGTATTTTTCCAATCGCCTTAAAGCTCATATGCCAAACGTACATAAAGATAACGAACCACACCATGGCTGCGATCACAAAGTAGTACACAAGGATGAAAACAACGATGCAGGAGAGATTTTCACCAGCGCTTGGTTCTGCCGTGCGTAGGGTACCATCTTTCCGACATACAATATCTTCCCGGCCGCCCGGAGTGAACTGTGCCAGCCATCTGTAATGGTTAGATGAAAAATAAAATAGAAACACTCAACGTCATCGCACAGAAGAACTAAATCGAATTCTGTTTCAACACTCTTTCATTAAAAACTTACCCGAGGCACGACATGGCGAAGCAGAAATTAATATAAAATATTACCAAGGCCGGATATTTGTTCGCGTTGTGCCAATCGATGGCGAACGTGGCAAGCGTGAAGATATTAAACGTGAGACACATGCCAGCACCCCAAGCAATCAGCTTGTGTATCTGCCGGTGCTCGTGGTCGCTATAGAGCGGATCTTTGCACTGCAACCCGCATCCATCAATGTCTGTTGGAAACGATGAAAGGAAATAAAATGTTACAATTCGGAAGGGATGTACCTTCGGATGTAGAACCAACCCTTGTAGTAGTTGGCGGGCAGATCGGCCGCAACCAACGGCTTCAAACACTGCCCGGTCGCGTTAAACTTCATCTCCTCGCGCACATCGTTGTTGCATTTGGACGGATATAGTGTTTCATTGCAGCGTAGAAAGGCTGGGAAAAAGCTTGTATTGTAGAGAATCCGGCATGGTTCGAGTGTGATTTTGCACATTTCCAACGATGGAAGATACACCATTTCTTGACCGTTAATCTTTTCACACTTTGGGGTGAACACGGCACACAGGAACGGCTGAATCACGGCCCAACACTTGGGGACATGGCGCAGCGCATTGTATTGGTACAGCTTGTTGTGCGCTTCTTCCTGACTATACGAATCAGTCAAATCTAGACTGATCGACGCGTATGGTAATGTGGATCCGAGGCACGACTTGTGCCGTATCGGCTCACATTTGGCCGGCCGGATACAGTAAATATAGCGCATTTCCCGTCCATCGAACCACGTCTTTTCATCTTTCCCCTTTTTTCCGTGCATACGGTAGTTACGAGTATTATTGATCGGTTCCAGCATGGGTCGAGGAGTTTCGGGCACAATGAGATTCGTGGTTGGATTGAATTCTTTACCCCCAAGAGCGTTGCTGGAAGCAAATGCTGCCAGGGCCATGAACATCGCGGAATAGCTGACATATAAGATTTCGAAAATTATAAGATAGAGAAATTAGTTGTGACTGATCGCTTTTTTGTGTGTGCTCAGATTGGCCAATACCTTATTTTTGGACTAACTTTTCTTGCCATCATTTAGCTGATCGGTGAACGGGTGTTCCATAAATGAAATCGGTAGCCCAATACCGTCCAGTTCGTTCGAGGGGTTGCCGTTGCCACTGATCAACAGTTTCGTTATCGCTTGTCAACTCTGATCGGCATACTAATCGGTTGATTAACAAACTGATCGCAGTTAGCGTCGTCGATGGGGGACTTATTGTCCAAGACAGCGCAATTCCACATCGAATTATGTTTTCTATCGGCCTTTTTAGGTTTTCACAAATCACATAGCACGATGGTACAAAAGAAACTCGTACAAAAGATCAATTGAACCTCAATCACTAGAAACGTATCCGAAACATAGAAACACTAGATGATGATTTTGCAACACATGTCTATTGAAAGATGCAGAAAATGAGCATTTCTCACAACTGAAACATAATTCGTTTTTTACCCGTAAAGAAGCACATGAAAAGACACACGACTTAAGTGACATCGGAATCGCGCACGTCTTCTTTTCGTGAAACGACGCCCATTGAAAATGTCGGGAAACCGCGTTCTTTTTCGTTTACGATCAAGCACACAAATCTAAAGACCACCCATGATCATAAACTACGAAACCGGACCGCGTACCGAAAGGCAGGACAACACAGACGTTAGGAGAAGACGGGCGGACGCGCGCAGGGTTGCTTCCCCTTTGGGCGTTTTGACGTTTGCATGTTGTTGTGTTGTATTATTCCAAAATAAGAGCCCAAAATGAAAGCTGCTAGAATTTGATTGCGGTTAACGGCATTGTGGCGCGAGAGGCCGGAATCATAGGTGTTGGACTGGTGTTTTTCACGTTGGAACACTACATTCCGTTGTTTTATTAAAGTTTGGAAAATTAACTAAAGTTTCTGCTTGTCGCTGCTGTTGGTGTTTAAGTGCATTGTTCAGTTTCAGTTTCAGATTTAGTGGTTTGTGGCTAATTTACGGCCCCATTCGCATTGGGCGTCGTTTCTACTTGTACTGGATCGTGATCAACTAAAGCAGAGCAAATGGACGACAATTTGTATGCTCAGTTACGCATATCGGATGGCAAGGTATGTTAAGTACACTAAAATACAACATTATGGCCAACCTTAAAGCAATCGGCTTTAAACAATCTTTTTCGTTCGATTGCAGACCGTTTACCAAACATGGCGGCGGATCTTTTCGGATTCTCCCGACGAAGGAATCGAGAGCGTACTTCAGATACTGATTGACATGACCGGGTATGATTACAAGCTTGTGTCGGACGATGTAAATCTTTTGAAGCAAAACAAGCCCAACGTTGTGGTGAAGAGGATAACGGAAACGGTGAGAACATTTTTGCTTTTCGTAATGCTCCTAGACTATTTTTGTTCATATTGCCCCATATTGTGATGGATTTACTTTGCTAGCCATGCGAACCCCGTGGGTTCCTCAAAGATAACGAACATTGCACGCACGTCATTGAATTCTTACAAGAGCTGATCGTCCGCCCCTACAACGAAATACTAGTGGATAATGAGTGCTTTAACTTGATGCTCAAGTTGACCACTTTCTTCGGCCACGGCAGTCGAGACGAGTTTGTGGAGGTTGGTGCGTACATCGGCAGCGTCATGCTGGAACATCTTTATACTGTCCACCGTATGGTAGTGGAAGAAATACAAAGAGCCACCTTGATTCGCGCAAATGAGCGACTAGCTTTGTTGGAGCAGAAGCAAGACTACGTTCATCGCGTCTGCGGCCTGTTGTTTCAGTGCTCTCGCGTGGGGTTGCAGTTTAAAGAGCTTTGCGTACCACTAACGGTCCGATTTTGTCGACTACTTGAAACTTTTGCCGACCAAACAATAATAGAAAACGATCTTACTGCCGGATCATTACTGCCGGTAATGATCGATGTTCTGGGCATCAAATGTAAGAAGTCAATGCAAATCGCTCTCCGCTGCTTGAAGAATCTCTTGGGTGAAACGAGTTCTACGGAAATATCGAATCGTGTAGTATTATTCGTTCATCAGCAGGCGTCGATAGTGGTACGTGCAATGGATATCTACGTGGGAATGGAACTGCCGGTGATTAACCTCTTTCTAGCTGCATACAGGTATTGCGTGCTTAATTTGCTAAAAACATGTTTGAATGGATTTTTCATATTGTGTGTTCATTTGATTCCAGTAAAATCCACAACCACACATTGAACGAAGACGTCATGGAAAAGATCGTCTATAAACTTTTCGGCACTGATGATGCGGTGATAAATGCATCGATCGATTTGCTCTTGCTAAATTACACCAGAATGCCGCTGATAAACGAACAGGGAGTGCAACTACTGCTGGACACATTGCGGGTTTTCGAGAAGCATGAAATTCCACGGGCTTCGCTCGCAGCGGTTGTAGAGAAGTTCTGGATGAAGGGTTTTTTCGCACGTTTTGATGGCCTTTTTCACGCACTTGTAACGGCATTGGAGTGCGCTGATAATTCTTCTTTTTACACCAAATGTATCGTATATGCCATCACGCACTGCCACGAGCTTCTAATTGGCGATATAAAGGCAAAGATATCACCTACCCCGAACGTGAGCGATGGAACTTGTTGGAACGGTATGCGGGAGTGTATCCAAAGTTTTGTCGCTGGCTATCCAAGATGCTTGCGCCATATTTCTTCGCATCCCGAGCACTTTGCTTTGATGTTGAACGCATTGCAACCCGAGCACTATGAGTTCTATCGCATGTGCGATGTTGATTGCGAAAAGTATTGCGAAAAAATTCTGTATAGAACACTCCACCCGGTAGCAAGCAAAGAAAATACGTATCCAGTGCTTTGCCGTACACTGTCAGCAATCTTTCGCTACGATATAATTGAAAACATATCCGAGGATATTTGGTTCAAATTGAGTGAGGATTATTACGCCTTTTTCTTCTACACTCGCGGCCGCCTGAAGCGACACAATTTGGTAAGTTTGAGAGAGTGTGCATTATCGTAATCGTCAATAATTTTTGTTTTTACCTTCGGCTGCGCTTGCCCCCCTACCTTAGGGTACCGATCAGAAATTGATGGACAGATACGTAATGGCCATTACGAGGCTGTGCGTAATGATGGAAATCAAAAATACGTCGAAAGATGTGGTCATGTTAGCAGAGTATTTGGCTAACGATCTCCGTCTAGTCGACCGTATGATGCTCACCGTCGAAGCGAATTGGATTTTCTTTCGGCTGTACAAAAACATGCTCCATGCCCTCATGCAATGGTACCTAGAAGATCCAATCAACCGGCGAGCTACGATCAAGCGTGGGGCTACTGGTCGACGCATACACAGCTTTATGGTCGAATTAACTAAACGCATCACGAACATGGATTGTGAAGATTTCACCTGCGCTGTGCATATGGTCGTAACGTTCTGTGACATGCTGGTGTTACTGCATCCGACATCTCAGCTGCACGAGCTAGCCGAATTACAGTACAACGAATGCGAAGTGGAAGAAGAGCTGATGGAAAAGTTGACTCAAAGCATTGAAAAGCATGTTTTCCATGACATTCCAGGTAAATTAAACAATTCCAAATACTTTGCGATACAGGACCATAATCAAAAAATTAATCTTCTGAAGTTGGTAGAATATTGTGTAACGGCATAGATACTGCGTCCATCTCAGTTATGGTTTATTTGATGAATTTACTTTGATTTTTAGTAAAGATCCGATTCATTTTTTGTCCTGTTATTTTCGTTGTAGACGAACACATTACGGTGCTGGCGGAGAGAAAAATATTGCTAACCAAATACTGCTCACTGTGTCATGCACATTGCGAGCTTACTCGTTCAAGCGTACACCATGTTCTACTGCATTATGGTCAGGATACCGAGTTCGAGGAAGAATTGGAAACTCTATTGATGAACATTTATAGCTCTGCGGGAAAAGACGGCTACAATAAAATCATTAGCCAAACTTTTCATAAAAGCTTTTTAGAGAAAACAACTGTAGCGACTGGAAAGGTTTGGAACCTCATAATCTTTCTCATCTACTTAATTCTTACGTGGTTTTTTGATTTTACAGAATTTCTTGAAAAAAATTCACAATTTCTTTCCGAAATATGAGCTCACTGCAGACAAAGATACTTACTCTTTCAAAATTCTCCGATGTATCATCGAAATGTTGCTGGAGTACATAAACGACGTCGGATACGAGGGCCAGAAAGGTATTTTTTCGGACATGCTCGGCACCATCAAAAAGTGGACTGCACTATTACCCATCGGTTTACGCAAGGAACTGTAAGTAGTGAAACAACAGAAGCTCTAAGTTTCGAATTACAAATCTGAAAAATGTTGCTTTTTCGTCTGCAGCCATCGAGTTATATCGGAGTATCCACACTACCCCAGGGAGAATAAGTATTTCCATGCTAGCTTGAAACGATTTTTGAAGAGCATCGTAAACTAAGTACATTTGTAACCAACATTTCGCGAACTTTACTATACTCAGCCATTTTTGCATTTTATATAATATGTGAAACATCTTTCTTTTGTCACGATTTGTAAATTTAACAAAATACATCTTTTCTCCGTTTCAATTTTCAGCTTGCTTTAAGCAGCTTCTAACCAACCAACATGGGTGCCAAATATACTTTAATGAACAATATCTTTTTTCAATCCAAGTAAACTTGGTCAGACCTTAAAAGCAAAGGCAGTATCTAAGAAAAGATCATTCCACTTTCGGAGAGTCAAGCAGTAGGGTCGTGCCTCTCGCCGCCGTAGTGAAACTTAATTTAAAACCGACAATTTACCGAAATACGAATAAGTTAGTTACACTCAACATTACCCTTCTCCTGTGTAAATACATAAGCAAGCGAAATGCGTGAAATCGTGCACATTCAAGCAGGACAGTGCGGAAATCAGATTGGGGCCAAGTTCTGGGAAATAATCTCGAACGAACACGGTATCGATGCTACGGGTCTTTACGTTGGCGACTGCGATCTACAGCTTGAGCGCATAAACGTGTACTACAACGAAGCTGGCAATGGCAATCGCAATGGCAAGTATGTACCTCGTGCGATCTTAGTTGACCTCGAACCCGGCACTATGGACTCCGTTCGTTCGGGACCATTTGGGCAGCTATTCCGCCCAGACAACTTTTCATTTGGTCAATCTGGCGCGGGCAACAATTGGGCTAAGGGCCATTACACCGAAGGAGCTGAACTGGTAGATTCTGTGTTGGATGTGGTGCGCAAAGAAGCGGAAGGTTGCGATTGTCTACAAGGATTCCAATTAACCCATTCCCTGGGCGGTGGAACCGGTTCGGGGATGGGGACGCTGTTAATTTCGAAAATTCGCGAAGAGTACCCGGATCGTATCATGAACACCTTCTCAGTCTTTCCATCGCCAAAGGTGTCCGATACGGTGGTCGAACCTTACAATGCTACTCTCAGTGTGCACCAGCTGGTTGAGAACACTGACGAAAGCTACTGCATTGACAACGAGGCGCTATACGATATCTGTTTCAGAACATTGAAACTCACCACACCGACTTATAGCGATCTGAACCATCTAGTTTCCGCCGCCATGTCCGGTGTAACTACGTGCCTCCGCTTTCCCGGTCAGCTAAATGCTGATCTTCGAAAGCTTGCCGTCAATATGGTGCCATTCCCGCGGCTACATTTTTTTATCACGGGTTTTGCACCCCTGACATCCCGTGGTGCCCAGCAGTATCGTGCTCTGACCGTTCCGGAATTGACTCAGCAGATGTTTGACGCGAAAAACATGATGGCCGCTTGCGATCCGCGCCATGGTCGGTATCTGACCGTGGCCGCCATTTTCCGCGGCCGTATGTCGATGAAAGAGGTTGACGAGCAGATGATGAACGTCCAGAATAAAAACAGTAGCTACTTCGTCGAGTGGATCCCGAATAACGTGAAGACGGCGGTTTGCGACATTCCGCCACGTGGCCTGAAGATGTCGTCCACGTTCATTGGTAACTCCACGGCGATCCAGGAAATATTCAAACGTATTGGCGAACAGTTTACGGCCATGTTTCGACGCAAGGCGTTCCTGCACTGGTACACTGGCGAGGGCATGGACGAGATGGAATTTACAGAGGCCGAGAGTAACATGAACGATCTCGTGTCCGAATATCAGCAGTACCAAGAAGCGACGGCCGATGATGAAGGAGAAATGGACGAAGAAGAGGAAGCAGTTGAAGATTAATTTTTTTTTTCTTTATGTTGATTTGCAATAAATTTCCCTTGTGTTAATCAGTTGCTTAAATGTTGTGTGCATTTGCAATAGTAGTTTCTATTTCTATATTTATAGGCTTCTTTCTTCGATAAACAATAACTTTCGTCGGTTGGTTTTGCGTATTTAAGTACCCTCAGAGATAAACCGTATGTGAGGATACTTTTTTAGAAAATGGATTATATCCAAATGAAAATATTACAGTATAGTCTAATGCACATACTAGTGTATGTTGAAAATCATTTAATTGAACGTAGTCTGTACAAAATATATTTAAATAGTCTGGAAAATTAATCCAGTGCTCCGAACACCGGTCGATGCTAGTTATCGTAAGCAGTAGTTTGTAAACATATGTATATCACTTAAAATAGTACGAAAGAATACTTCATCAATGGTGAAAATAATGTACTTTGTTGAGTAATACAAGTTTCTTCTCGTACGTTACCCTACACTTCTAAAGTGTTATAATCGCATCTTTGTTCTTTATCGCTATGCGGGTGTCTACCACAAATCTTCATCGCGCTTTTGAAGGACAATAAATATGTCACACGCTTTTGAGAGTCGCGCATGTATAGAAAGTATGCTTGAATACACCTGTTGCAACTATCGGTGCGGTTCACATCACACTTCTGCCATCCGATGATCGTTTTCGTCTTCCGTATCGCTTACGTTCACGTCACCTGATCGATTTCGTTTGCTACCGCCTTTGAGCAATGTCTTCCGATCGTCCGCATGTAACGAGGACCTAGAACCACCGCTATTGCTGTTAGCCAGATTAACCACTGGATTTAACGAGTACAGATAGATTGCGTACGATACAACGGCGATCGCGAGCATTGTGTTCACATAGATCGGTATTGAAAACAGCAAGTAGCACAGAACAGCAGTAAACATCAGCTCGAGCGCACTGGCGAACGTTTTCAGAATCGAGTTCATGTACTTGAGAAAAAAGCTCGTTATGATACCAATAGCAGCATTATTAAGCATAATAATCAGCACCTCCAACCGTGCAACCTCTCGCAAATGGTCACCGGTGAAAACACTCACTAGTTCGCCCTGCAGCAGCAACAGAAGCAGGTTGCAGACGATGGAATCGAGATACATGAACACATTTTGCACATAGATGTTAATGTCCGATCCTTTCCGCTTCAGCAGGTACTCGTTGTACACTCCCGCCAAGCAAGAACAAACTGTCTGCACCAGGATGAATACAGCGCTGAAGCTCAAGTCAAACCCGGAGATGTTTTTACCGCGGAATGTTCCATCTGGACCGGTTTCTAACGGCGTATCGGGCATAGGCTGCGACTTCCCTGCTGCATTATTAGCACCCTCGGTTTGTGGTGTTTCGTGTGGGCTTGCCAAAAACAGACTGGAAAAGTTCCATTGTTTCAGCATACAACCGATAGTCAACAGCAGTAGAGAAAACCACTGCTTTCGGCTGAGATATTTCTTAAATATAATCTGAAGAAAAAAACAGTTTTTTAAAAAATCATGTAACTCGACATAAACTTATTGATATAATTACCTGAAACAATACGCCCGTGATTACGACGCGCAACTGCAAGAGTAAGTAGTACGTCGTGGGGTCGAAAGTCGAGAGATTAACGAACGCCAAATTATTGTACAGACAGTAGAGAAAAGCAGGAACAAAGTACAAGAGCAACACGCTACTTCCCTCCACAATTCGTGCGATAAGCGATACGAAGCTATTTCTATAAAAGCAAAGAACGAAAAGCATCTGTAAGAGTCGTGTGGTTGGCCAAGACGATGCAATCTGCGTACTCGCGGCAGTAAAGACCGGCTGATATCACTAGCTTCAGCACTTCCGTCAGCAAAACCACCAGAACCGTATTGTAGCTGTATGAATTATCGGCGCGCTGGGATGCCGTCACCAGAATGCCTGTGGCGGATGTAGAGCAATGCAAATTTTAACTGCGTTATTTTGAGAATCGTCGGAAAGATATAGAAATTAAAGAAACCTACCCTGGCTAACAAACAGTGACATGTACGTAAGAAAAATGAAGACACTCTTGCGGGTGGGAAACAACTCTCCCCAATTGATCCGCGTACTCGTGGTCATCTTGTACTAGTACTTACAGTGTAACGTTTTCAAACAGTAAAATGAAAAACGATTTATGATAAGTTTATGATAATTAGTCAGTTCTTTAGCTTGATCTAGTATGCAGGTATTTCCGTTGGCTACTTCGGGATTGGGTCGTGCGTGATTGTTTGTCTACTCATTGTCGAGGTTTAATCATCACGTATAATTGCACAATCTTCCAAAAAATCTCAATCAAGAACTACGAGGCACTTCAAAACAAACTCACGACGAAACACAAAATAAAAACAACTGGTTGTCATGGCTCGAATGTCAAACTTTTGAACGTTTTTGACCTTAATCAAATTTAAGTTCTTTTTAATGGAAAACGATAGCATAGTTTACGCAGGATCCTTTATAAAAACAGGTTTGGTTTTTTTGGTAGATTACGAGAGCGCCCTAATCATTTACAAGCAAAATAGGAAAGTTTTAACGTTGTAAAATTAATTTTGGGCATTTTTGGGCCACTGCCTACTGTCATTACTGTTTATATGTGTTTCTCTTTTACTCTACCTCGGAAACTCATTCCACGTTCGCGTACAATCCGGCTTTCCTTCTCGCTCACTCTCTCCGTTCTTTTGCAGTTTCCCATTGACCGGCACAGTGAGTTGGAGATTTTTGGCACGAATCTTTGGACGGCTTATTTGGATATTCGTTGTGCAGGTTGGGTAACGCAGAAGATAAACGGAGTTGTGAGTAACCCGTTAGCGTTCCGGAACAATCACCAGCGTTGCCATAGCATCCGGGAAGCGCGAACCCGGAGAACGAGTGTCCCCATAACGTAGGAGCATCATCATCATGGTGAAGATTGAAGATTTTAAGCTCTCGTGCGAATTGACCGGTCACAAGCTGGATGTGCGTGCCGTAACCGAGGGCAACGACTTCCTCGTTACCGGATCACGGGATAAAACGGCTAAGATTTGGGCAAAGCAGGGGTAAGCATGGGTGACTCCTGTTGGTACTGTGTTTCTTGTTGTTATTTCTCAGCATTCCCTTCACAGTCATGGCTACCAGGACACGGAAACGCTGAGGAATCACACCAACTATGTCGGTGCGATCCTCTTTGTGGAAGCCAACGGTTGGATTTGTACAGCCAGCAATGATGCGACGATCGCCATTTTTCGCTATCCGGGACCAACGGACCCCATCGGTGTGCTGAAAGGGCATACGTCGGCCGTTTGTGCGTTGGCGGTGGGCAACGATGGATCGACACTGATCTCGGGTAGCTGGGACAAAACGGCCAGACTGTGGACGAATGTGCCTGGTTCGATGACCAACCTTGCCCTTGTCGGACACGAGGCGGCCGTTTGGGCTGTGGCATGTCTCCCAAGTGGCCGATTTCTGACCGGGTCGGCCGACAAAAGTATCTTCGTGTGGAACGAAACGGGGCAGAAGTTGGCAGTACTAAAGGGCCACAAGGACTGTGTTCGTGGTTTGTGTCCCCTTCCGGAGACCAGTGGAGGCGGGTTTCTGAGCTGCTCGAACGATGCCACGATCCGCCAATGGAGCGACACATACGAGTGTGTGAAAGAGTTTCACGGCCACAGCAATTACATCTACAGCATCGCCCGTTCAGATGCCTGGGGCGACAGTGTGTTTGTTACGGCGGGCGAAGACAGTACCGTGCGGATGTGGCATCTGCGGGAGGGTGCGTTGGGCGATGCGCTGCATCTTCCTGCTCAATCCGTTTGGGCAGTGGCCGCCCTCCGGAACGGAGATATTGCTTGCGGTACGAGTGATGCGGTGGTTCGAGTGTTCACTACCGCGACGGATCGTACGGCCAGTGACGATCAGGTGGCCGCCTATCGCGTGGCAGTTGAAGTGCGCCAAGCGGAAGCCTCCAAGCAGCTCGGGGGAATGAATGTGAACGATCTGCCTGGTCCCGAATCGCTGCTATCCGAGGGACGTGAAGGTCAAACGCGCATCGTTCGCCACGCGGATGGCAAAATTCTCTGTTACCAATGGGATGCGAAAGCCAACAAGTGGGAGTGTGTCGGCGATGTGATGGGTGCGAGCGACGGAGATACCGGCAAGCAGCTTTACGAGGGTCGCGAGTATGATTACGTGTTTTCCGTCAACCTCACGGACGATGCGCCGAACTTGAAGCTACCGTACAATCGAGGCGAAGACCCGTGGTTCGTGGCACAACGTTTCATACACAAACACAACCTGCCCCAAGTTTATCTCGATCAGGTGGCCAATTTCATTGTCAAAAACTCCGACAACGCCCCGGTGGCAAGTGCGACTGCCAACAGTTACTTCGATCCATTCACCGGTGGTTCACGGTACGTTCCCGGCTCGTCAGCAGGCTCACGCTTTGCGCCATCCTCTGCCAACACAGATCCGTTCACGGGCGCTTCCAGTTACACCACGCAAACGCCCAACGTGGTGGCACCGAATGTACCGCGCGCAACCGACGGTGGTAATGTGGACCCTTTCACAGCAAGTGGAAGCTACTCCACCGGATCGAAAGAAGTGAAGAAATGCAATACTCATTTCCCGCACCGTCACTACATTCTGATGGAAAACGCAGACCTCACGAAAGTGCTCGTAAAATTGAAGTAAGTAAACAGCGCAGAAATAAATTTCTGTCTTTGATGGCTGTTCCTCTTCTCCGTTACCAATACCGAGTGGTATTTTCGTTTTTTGGCAGAGAGCTGAATGGTAAAATCGAAGATCGTAGCCTGCGGATGTCGGACGAGACGCTCGACGATGTCGTAAGATACGCGAGCGAAGTGCTCACTAGTAGCGGCGACCCGAACTCTGCTTGCTTAACGGCACTGAAGTATCTGTTCACGACTTGGCCCACGGAGCTCATGTTTCCGATCATGGACATAACACGACTGGTAGTACGAGAACCGCGCGCTTGCCAGGAGCTGTTCGATAGCTCATTCATCGGTGTGTTTCTGCAGCATACTAATCACCTCCCGGCCAATCAGCTGATGGCGGCCCGTTGCTTCACCAACATGATACCACACCAGGTTGGCCGCAATTTGGTGGTGGAAAATCTGCGAGCCATTGTTGACCGAATTGCAAAGATCCACGCCGGCAGTAACAATCTCCAGATTGCTCTTGCAAGTTTCTATCTCAACCTATCGATGACACAGCTCGAGAAACTCTCTTCGGTCGAGTTCTGTAAAGTGCTGGCCAGCACGGTGGCCGAACTTCTCGGTTGGTTGACCGATCACGAAGCGACGTATAGGTGCTATCAGGCTCTCGGCAATTTGCTGAGTCTCCAGGGCACTGGGACGAGTGGAATCAGGGAGGTACTAAAATCAAACAGCGCCCTGACAGACCGGATACTGCTCAACATAAGCAGTGAGCTACCAAACTTCGGCAAGCTGAATGATTGTGCAAGCTATTTGTATGAACTGCTGCTTTAAACGGGAGTTTCCTTCACTTCTTTTATGTTTGCTTCATTTTCTTTTAGCTTTAGAAACGAAACGAAAGAATGCATAATAAAAGTTACAATTTGTCTTAGCTTCGTGTTACCAAGTGCCCGATAAGTGAAATACGTAAAATTATGTCCTAAGTAGCCAAGGGCGGCAACAGGTTATTTTGAGTGCTAGCATCCCCAAGTTCAGGAATACGGCGGATATCATCGAACTGATCATTTCTATGATTTATATATCACCATTCAACTGTTATTTTCTTTTTAGAAAAGTTTTATTTTAATCAATATTACACTTTCATTCGTTTTACATGTATAATTTCGTGTGCTGGACATTTTTCACCACCCGAAGAAAAGATCCATTGCTTTGTGCACGATTCCAGGGCCACGCCTCTGAGGGGTCGTCGGAGCCATCATGGGGCTTACGTCCTGCTCATTAGCATGCGACATGTTTATCAAAGATCGTACGCGGTTCAGAGGTTGGTTGTTCTGTGTTGCTGCTACGCTATCGCCATCATTCTCCTTTCCGACGATGGTCGAAACGTTGCAGTGCACCACGCCAATCATCAGTCCCGGGCTGATGACGCGCCCATTGTAATTGAGTGCCCGGATGCACTCGATCCGCGAACTGTAGTGTAGGTGCATCCAGTTGCCCCCTTGACTTGCCAACTGTTTGTCGATGATCGTGCCCAATGTGGAAAAGTGCAACTGCACTTCTTTGGTCGCGCTTGGCGGAAAACCAAATACCGTGATCCAGTTCGAAGTGACCGCGGAACCATTACTGTTCGCCATTGTCTGCGCGCTGGGCTGTTGTTGCGGCGGGTTGCCACCGAAGGGAGTGCCGGGAGGAGAAACGGGAACGTTTGCGACACGGCTATAATCCACCGGAATCGGTGACATGACACGCGACCCGTTGAAACCGCTTTGGTTGGCAATCGATTCGTTAAACGATTGGTTCAGCGGCGGTGCAAACTCGTTCGGAACCGGTGGTAGCATTGGTCCCATGCCACCCGTCCCCAAGCCCCTGGTAGACGTATGGAGCAATTGTTTTTCCTTATGCCAAGAATCAAACAATCCCTGCGTTGGAGGCCCGATGACGCTCGTGTTGGTGTCGAACGATTCGTTGCGGAATTGGTTTGCAATCGACGAGGCTTGGACGGTCGAGTTCTGCAGGAAGCGCTGCGTTTGCTGCTGCATTAGCAAGAAGTTGGCAGGCGTCTGTTGTTGATGCTGCTGTTGCTGTTGCTGATGGTGAAAGGCTGCAATCGTGGGCGATCGCATTCCGTCGGGAGGCGAGCCTGACAAATTGCCGTAGGCAAGCGAGCCACGCGCTCGTGTTGGCGATAGCGTGTTTGGACGAGGCGTTGCCGGTGGATCGCCCATTAGAAATGATGGAAGGTAACCCACGGCGCTACCACTACCGCTAACACCACTGCCCGGGAGCGAACTCGGGCTGCCCAATGTCATCGGTTCCATGTTGAAACAGGCTCGCAGACCACTCCAAACGCCACTTGCAGAACTTCAATCGGTAGGGTTGATGACGGCGGACTCTGGAAGCGTTAACTGCCGATGTGCACCTTATATTCTCGCCTCGTCACGAAATAGTTTCCGCGAGCGTCGTTAGGTTTTGATTTCTTTCCGATTGCCTGATTTGACGTTCGCCGAAGGCCAGTGTTGCCAGTGGAAAAATATCAGTTTGACGTACAGGGTTGCCATTTGAGCTTAAAAGGACCTAAAAATGAATAACAACAACATAGAATTCTCTGTTCAACATGTTCCGTCTCAATTAATGCTTTATTTCGCGCGCTTTATTCCGAGCATAAGCATCAAGATTCAGTGCAGGGTTTTCGGTAAGAGACATCATGCCCACGGAAACCGTAAGCCGAACGCAGGCAACCGACCAGCAAAAGCATCTGCAGATCGCAAACCAGCAGACCAATCCTCTGGCTAACTTCCCAAAATTCTGTTCCTACGAATGGACACATGAGGGAGTGCAGAAGCAGGTTCAATTGCAGTGCAAACCCAAGAAAAAGGTTGATCCGGCAACACTCAAATGGGCTTTCAAACTGGCGGAACGTAACGTGGGACCACAGTACCGGGAGTGCAGTCTGGGGTGGCAGCCAAAAATAAAGCAAGCCGATCTGAATAAGCCTTGGGCGCGGTATCTGATTGCAACAGACCCGGCAACACGGACGCCGGTGGGATATACGATGTTCCGCTTCGATCTTGACTACGGTCGCTGCGTAACTTACTGCTACGAACTACAGATTGTGCCCGAGTATCAACGCCAAGGACTGGGCGCCTTCATGATGAAAGCGCTGGAGCAGATGGCTCAACACTTTTCTATGGAACGGGTGGTTTTGACCGTGCTGAAAAACAACGAAGACGGAATTCGGTTTTACAAGCGATTAGGCTACGAGGTCGATGAAACCTCGCCCGACAAGGAAGAAAACGCTGCCTACGAAATTATGAGTAAATCAGTACTATGAATATTCCACCGGACTGAAACTGCGTAAAATAAAACATTAACTTGACCATACTCAACATTCAAATCATTTCCATTCTTAATATCTGGTAGCTAAAAGATCGTTCTTGCTCTTTTAAATCTTTTTATTTTTCAGAAATGCTCATTTATCTTTTGAACATTGGCCCCGAAAGTCTGCCGACAGCTGATTAAGACGGCGGCATTTTCCCAGGAATTAAATCTCGCGTATGTGGACACGAGAAATCCTTATGAAATATTCACTGGCCCTCGGCGCAAATATTTATTTGATGTAACGTAACATGATGTTCAAACCTTGTTTAGGGGAATCGAATGCTCGTAGTGGAATTAGACCAGCTTGTCCATGAACGTAGCCAACTCTACATCCCGCGTGCTCAATCCGTTACAATCGTGAGTCGCCAGCGTCACGTCTACCTTGTTGTAAACATTAAACCATTCCGGGTGATGATCCATTTTCTCTGCCTTTAATGCCACCCCGGTCATGAATGCAAAAGCCCGAACAAAGTTTTCAAAGACAAACTTTTTCTGGATTGCATCGCGTCCCTCCACCATGCTCCAACCATGGGCGAACAGTGGCTCTAGCAGCTTTTTACGCTCTTCCGCATTCAGTGAGGAAACCTGTAAATGGCGAAAAGTGAAAGGTTAACATGAAACATGAAAATGATGTACGGTTCGCGAGGTGCAACTTTTGTTTCAACTTTTGGCTTGCGGGTCACAACTTACCATTCTTTTGCTGATAACGTGCGTACCGTAAAGCGATCTACGATGAATTCCGAAACCTGGTACAAGTGCTCAGATGATCGGACAACGTCGTACTCTCGTAATGTAACGCGTTTAATAAAATAAAAAAGCTATAAGCTACTTGTTGCGAACCGGCTAACCATAACTGGAATTGAGAGATTAATGATAGAGAAAACATTGCAGAGATGGAGAGAGACTGAAAGAGAGAAGGAAATGGAATTGAGATTGATGGAGAGCGAAAAGATCGTGAGGAGAACAGAGTCGAAAACAGTGCAGTGCAAAATCGAACAGCATGCTTCGGAAAGTACAAATATCAAAAGCAGCAAAAGTAGGTCATGTGCGACGCGAACTGCTAACACCAACTAGCACAAAGCAACAACTAATGGAAATAATCGTAAATTCGTCCGCAAAACATTAAATTTATAGATAAATAATTGTAAATTAGAATAAATCATTGTACACAATACATTTATGACACAGCGTCTTCGAAAATCTTCCATAGTATAAATGGTCAGTATTCCCGCCTGTCACGCGGGAAACCGGCGTTCGATTCCCCGTCGGGGAGGATTCTTGCTTTTTTATTGCAGCACAATTATTTTTCTTTATTTTAATTTTCCATTTTTCACATGATCTCTTTAAATTGTTTGCATCGTTTTTCTCTTTTATATTTGATATTCGGATAAACAATAGGCAGTCAAATACTTTCGTGGGCTACAAAAATGAGACATTAAGTCCCCCGATGTTGAGAGGTTTTTTAATTATCATGTTAGAGGGAACTTTTTCCCGCAGCACAATAACACATTGAACGAAGTTGTGGAATAGAAAAAAAACGCTCGACGTTCTCCTGTCATCCATTGGAGGCCGTTATTTGAAGACGATCGTGTCCAACATTGCACCGAGGCACTGGACGATATTGTTGGACATCAGCGTATCGACCTTCTCTTCCAAGTGACGCTTTGGATCCTGTTTGCCAACGTTTTTGATCGCCAACTGTTCGGGCGTCATCTTCTCCTCATCTTCGAGTGCCTAAGAATAGAGCAGGAAGAGAGACAAAATTTTCAACACCGTTGAAGATCTTCTGTCTTTTAATCTTTGTCCTTACCTTGTTGTAATTCTTCGCCAGTTCGAGCATTTCGCTGATAGTGCTCTCATTGATGCTGCAGTGTTCCTCGTAATTGGCCAGCGTCAGCCCGTCCATCCACGATTTTTTGTGCAGGTTCAACAACATCTTTTGCTCCAGTTCGTTTTTACGATAGTTAATGCTAATCGAATAGTAGTTGCGGTTCAGGCCGTGAATTAGCGCCTGCACGGAGGGTTTCTGAAGGTGCCCCAGATTGGAAGTGGTCTGACGCGGTTCCTGCCCGAGCACGAGCATATTATGGTTGATTAGTCGAAACGCATCGATTACAACCTTGCCCTTGACCGACTGGATCGGATCGACAACGACGGCAACTGCCCGCTCAGACAATGCCTCGAAAGATTGCTGAGTGTTAATGTCGACACCCGACAACCAGCAGCCAAATCCGGGATGTGAATGGTACCAACCAACAACCATCTCCGGGCGTCCAGTTTGTTTGAGCATGTCCAACATCTTCGCTTGGAAAACGGGATCAACCGCTTCGACCGACACTCCCGTTCCGGTCTGAGGCATCGCAAATACATCAATCACTTGCACCGTGTAGTCGTCGACAAACTCGCCTATAATTCAAAATTGGCATGATTGTACATCCGAATTAGTCTACTTTGCGAGAGTAACAGCGAAAAGTTATAGCTTACCCAGCATCAGACCCATCACTTCCATCGGTACACCGGCTCGGCCATGTTTCAGCATTTTCAGCAGGGCGAGGGACGAAATATAAACTTGTTCCGCCGTGTCCACCACGGGCGCATCCGAGGGTGGCGGCGCTTGGCTTAGTCCGGGCATTGCCCCTCCTAGTCGCAACAAACGGTCCATGATGCTTTTGCCACGAAAAGCCTCGAACTAAAACGAAGTCTTTTGTTTGTTTGCTACAAACTAAACACGAACACGCGAAGCACAATAGAAGGATGTTTTCCCGTGAGCCAAACTGCCGATCGTTGTGAGTGGAGTAATAAATCCAACGATTTGCTTTTGAAGCACCGGAAAATGAAACCAACAATGACTTTCGTTGTTGTCTGCCTTCGCTGACATTTGGACTTTTGGAATTATTGCAAGTCAATGTGCTGACATTGACAGCACTGAACGGTTCTCGATATTACTTGCTTGGATGACATCTGCACATTTAAAAAGTAATTGTTTTTTAACTAGCAGAAATGTTTGAGATCATATTTGTACAATCTTGCCATAAGAAGAAGATTTATTTTAAGAGTTAGGACACTGAAAGGTTATACTTGAGTAAAAATCGTGGAATGTAAAATGATCGTTGTGTGACGTTTTGCGGCAAGGGCCGGTAATGCGTTGTCAATAGAGCCGACCAATCAGAGACCAGAAACGTGTTTACTTTCATCCAGTTCTGATATCGGCCACGAATTTGCCGTTGATATAAACGTTGATAGATTAGAGCTGAAACCAGTTACAACGTGAGGCGGAAAGATACTGCTAGAACATCGAACACTTGGCTGAACAGTGGTGAAAAGAGTTCTTAAGCCATGAAGACTGATATCCGTGCCTATTTCTTAGTTGCGATCGGGCTCACAGCAGTGCTCGCACCGGTCCCCACCAACGGCCAGATGGGAGACATAGCACGCCCGATCGAGAGTAAAGAACTTAAATGTCTGGTGTGCAAGGCGTCCATGGCGGAAATGGAACTGGCCGCGTCGAAGGTCGACCGGCACAAAAAAGTCGAGGTCGGTGATTACCGGCTCGACACGACCGGTGAGTCGAAGAAAAAGAAAAAGATACTGTACGCCAAGTCAGAAATGTTTCTCACGGAGATGATGGAATCGGTGTGCGACCGGATGGACGACTACGCCAAGGCTCGATACAAGAAGACGGGCCGACCAGTCGTGATGAAGATGATGACCGACGGCGGCATGAATCCCGAAATGTCGAACGTCAACTTTGTGCAGGAAGGCGATCTAAATAAGACACTGAAGCACCTTTGTCTGGAGGTCGTGGAAGACTACGACGAGGAAATCATACGCATGTTCCAGGAGGAGGTCGTGAAGGATACCGATATTCGGTTATGCTCGCAGGTTGCCAACTACTGCCGTGATCAACCGCTCGATGAGGAATACGAGTACGAGCAGGGTGAGGAGGAGCGCGACGAGCTTTAACTGCATCGCAGGACCACCGATCAGAAGTGCACCGTCCACCAGTACGATGTTCTGAATGGCCGAAGTAGTTTGCCAATGGTTTTAACGTCCATTAAATTTCCATTGCATAGCAACACATAACGCTTCAGTTACCTTCGGTTTCGAGTGGACCGAATCAGAACTAATTAGATTATTGTAAAGCATTTAAGGGGCCATGGTGATACAACAGTAGAGGAATGCTGAATAAACACTATTTTTGTACGATTTTGGTAAAGATTGTGTGATATTGAGTATTAGAGTTGACACGTTGTTTAAATGGCTAGACGGTACTGATAAGAAATCGATGTTGTCGCAAACTGCCTCGTGGCTATACATGTTTAGCTGCCGAACAGTAGCTTTTCGGCTAGCGTGTTATTTTATCAAACGCTAACGAACTGATAAGCTGTTCACAAATGGCTTACAGCAAGCATAACCTGCTACAACTTATGATTATTTTATTTGTCACAAAACGGGTGTAAAACAAACAATCAAGCAAAATATGTCGTGACGCTTTATTAAAAGTGAAAGATAAATAAGATCAGCAGTTAGCTGCATCTGACCTCTTTGCTACTTTATATTGTACGCTTTACAGACACTATGTGCTTTGCGATAATGTACGTATTAGGAAAAAATGGTAATAATTTCCCTATCAGCGATCGACGACCCAAATTGCCATTTCTCAAACAAAAGCAATTGAACATTTGCTTTCTAGTCATTTGTTGCCTATAAAAGTCAGCAATGAAATTTCCACAGACTATTTGAATTATAGCTGCTTAATTTTTCTTATAAAACGAGCCCATAGACTTTTACAAACCCAAAACCAGTTTTCTCTACGTTAACAGTGGATGGTGGTGCAGGCGTAGCAAAGCATGGCAATTTTTTATTGTTACATTAGGTAACCCCATGGTCGAAGAATGTACTGAGAGAATGTACGAACATATAAAAGCCTTCAGGAACTGAAATACGTCTCAATGCGTTCGTTTTATGCCTGTAAATTTGGGCTGCATAATTCGGACTAAGTCATTGTTTCGCATAAACCACTTGTTCAAGAATTACGACCTTACACGGGATTTTTTACACAACCGTGCGATCATCATTAGACAGTCGAATTGTTCATAATTCCGTTGGTCTACAGCTTCTGCCGTTTTTTAGCTGTATGGGGATGGATTTAACAACGGTTTTTTCAGCTGTGTGCTTCTCGAACCGGGCTAATATTGTTGGCCTCAGTCATGCCAGTGTGTATTGGTACGGCGTGGGGCGAAAAGAAAATCACAATTCACTATCTACGACAAACGCCTCTTCTCCAACACAAACGTACACGTAAATTGTGTGTTGTTTGGCCAGGTAAACCATCTGTTCAAACTTGCTTGCGTATCATTTGCGGTTACAGGATCGCGCAAACGGTGTCAGTTGCACTTCGTGGCACATTCGCGTTGGTTCGTGAGCGTTTACGGACAATTAAGCTAGAACAGTGTTTTCTTCAAGCAGTATCACATAATGTGCCCAATTGTGAGAGTCACTATGCTAGTCTCAGTTGAGGGCCGGCTTAATGATAGGTGCAGTTTTTTTCATTTTGAGTGAGGCGACGACTGAGACGTTAGCCACGCGTTAGATCCTAGTCAGATCCAAGAACTTTTCGATCTGTGTCGAACGTGTTATCGATTCGTATATTACTGATTGATAAGCACAGCGGAGGCATGAGTTTAAATGGTGCTTTCGTGATAAGATAGTGTGGGCAGGTGATATACTTTTTTGCGCAAATAAAGACGTTAAAACACGTTCATAACCTACTATTAAAATGTAAGGTTAAAGCACTAGTATCGCTGAGTTAGCAATTTAAACGTTACATACATCGAGTCGAGCATCGTTTGATCGTTAAAGTTGGTGCGCTAATCTTCCATTCGTTCCAGTGACTCAACACACCGATAGATCATCATCCACAAAATTTAAAGGTACGTTCAACTGCCCCCGAAAACATCGGTTGGCTCTCATGTAACATGCATCATAACTTTTGGGGTCTTTCGGAGGGTTTAGGAAAACAACCGTAACCATGCACCCCACACGGCCAATCGTCGTCTGATTGGTTTTGATTTAATTAATTTCTCGTGACCTATAAAACAGTGTGTTACACATCGTAATCGTTTAGCTGAGGTTAATGTATCGTTACGAACGACGGCTTTTACCAAACGGTTCGCCGGATGGCAATTGTTGGTTTAGATCAATCATTGACCATCTTGATTGATTTATGTTACTTTTTGCAGCCTCAAACCCCCCTAAGCATCTATCATTACCGAATTATAGGCGATCGTTTGTAGGCTGTCGTTTGTAGTGAATGATTATTTTGGTGCCTCACTAAACGTGTGATGTTTCTAATTTTCATGAATACATACGAAGTGGGACAACAGGCAGGTACACTAACATAGAAAGTGTGTTAGTATTTTTTGAATTTATTTAAAAGCTGTAAAAGGTTAATGCTGTAGAAATGAATTAATTGATGCGATACGATGCTTCATTTAAAATAGCTACTACAAGGCAATTTTGCTAAATTTCGTACCACGGAAAATTCAAACAAATACTGTGGGTAACAAAATGGTCATATCGTGAGTTGAGCAATGTACAATTTATTTATACAAAACAACAATTTATGTACAATTTTATGCTTTACACTTATGCTTTACCACACTATTCAAATGTTTTTCATATTCAAGTTATTAGCTTTCCTTAATTTTTGCTGTCGCTATCGTTGAAATAACAATTATTTACTGGCTTTATTGGCCACTTAACCGACGATAGTCAATGAATTTCGTACGTCTTGTTAAATCAGCAAAACGATGTTTCGTGACAATCGTATAATTGCGTTAACCGATTCGTACGTGGACGAAATAACGAATGATTATCGTTAATCGTGCTCTTTCCAGATATCCAGCGGCAAATGAACACAATTGACCTTGCTTTCGATGGCACCCGTGCCCGTATTTTGCATTTCATAAAACCCGCTCCTTGTTTCTGAGTTTGCCACCGAACACGTGCTATTAAATGGAGCAGCGCGAGCAGGTTCAGGCTCAATTTTTGTTGAGTTTTAGACGCCAACATATTGTTTTTCGCGTCACAATATTGTTGCCCGGGCAATGTTCATTGCCAAGGCGGTAATGCACCTTTTTCCTCGATCGGAACGCTTCCATCGATTGTTTTGTAGCCTGACGTAGTGTACGGATGTACCGATGGCGAAAGGAGCTTGTTCGCGGTTTTGGTTGTTGCAGAAACGGTCATTTGCTTGATGGAAACTTGCAGTGATGGGAGCCACAATCGGACCTGCGGCTATTTGGAATGGCATCTGGAGATAAAAATCTCGTTTTGCCATCGGCATGCGAATTACGACCGACCGACCGACGGCTTTAATTATTCGAATATTTCTGTAGGTGGCGTTTGCGTTTGGCGTGCGATAAATAAAGCCGTAAAAACTGTTTAGGTCACATTAGCCCTCCCAGGGGCTCGCCATAATTATTTTAGTAAAGTAGGAAAGGTATGAACAATGGAGGAAGGAGAAAGCAATTCTCAAGATTAATGTTTTTCAATGTGTTATGTTATATTTTTAAATTCAATAAAAATTTGGAGCTCGGAAAGGTTTAAGTGTTATAAACGCTTAGCGAATTCAAATGTTTTGCTAGTGCATATAATTTTATCATACGCGCAGATAGACGAATCGATCAATCACGTTTCATTTTCCGTTGTCACACCCATCTGGTTATGTCTTAAGACGGTACAAATATGGTAAAAGTGCAAATCTTCCAAAGGTTTCATTCTTGCCAGTTATGGTGCGGGTCTTTGGCTTTGGATTGGCGATGTTTGGCTTCAGGAGGCCTCTTCGCATGACATAATTGTGGCTGGCCGGCAAAGTTTACTGTCCTTGGATCCGATAATGCAAGTCCGTTACATTCCAAATTTTTGTAAATGAAAGAACGAGAGAGATTATTTTCCTTTCTGGCATTTTCTATGAACTCCGTGTTGTTGAATGTGGGTTTCTTGCACATTAGCCAAAAAACTCGTGCAGTGGGTTTAAGCGTGTTTGTGGGTTGCGTGTTCACCAGACAAAATTGTGCTTCTCTTTCTCTATCTGTCTCGTGGCTCTCGTGTATATCCGTTTCCGACTGACAATGCACCGTGGAAAGCTCTCTGGAAAAATAGGCACCGCAGGTCAGCAGTGAGCTGGCAGTTTGAGCAAAAAAACTCGCGCGAACCGTGGAACGGCCTCGTGAGTTTGGTTTTGTGGTGGAAATTCGCTTCGTTATGTTTTTCTTCCTGTCTCTCTCGCTTGTTTTCTCTTTCGTTTCTCTCTCTCTCGCTTCCTCTCACTGCATGTCTCGCTCCGCTGTGTGGGGCATTCCAGTGCTTGTGATGGATCGTTGGGGGTTTTCTCGACCCCGTCGTTCGGTCAGTTGTTTGTCGGTGCCCGAAGCCGCTGTGCGGTTCTGCGTCGAGAGCTGTCCAGGAGTTCGCCATCCTTTTTACAAGGATCACGGTTGTGATGCAGAGTTTGTGGACAGTGCCCGAGGAACGAAGTGTGGTCGCTAAGAAGCAGAGCACCAATTTTCCGGTCCGGTCCTGATTGTGTGTTCTCGTCGTTGCACGTGGATCCTTAGTCCTGCTTGGAATATCGCTGGCGGAGAGCAGATAGTTACTCTCTCTCTCTATTCCTTCCACGCGAACTAGGCCGGACTGTTTCTAGTTGCTTCCTAGTTCTCTAGCTGTGCTTCCCACGATCTGGAACATACTCAGTATTACATAACGCCGTAACGCGGTTCTGGCCTCGACGTGTCGTAAAACAGATTTCAACGGCGTTCGTGTGTTGTACGTGCTGACGACGGCAAGGTGCGCTGTGCTTTTTCTGCAAAAAAACGACTAGCAACCTTCCACAGCCAGGTGTTTTGCGGCAAAGTAGGCAATTAGTTTCAGTGCGTTACGGTGCGGTAACCAACTGGAAAACTGAGCAAAAAGGAAAAAACGAGGGCCCCGGAATTCGAACGAAATTGCACAGAGTCCTGCACCGTCGGCGACATCTCAATGCATCCTGTAGTTCAATAAACATCCAGTAGTAGCCATGGCAACGCTCGCGATGACGCTCATAGTGCAGTGCAATATTTCACCGTCGGTCCGCAGGATGCCCGTCGATGGGCACGGTATGTGATAGTTACAGCAGGAAGTAAGAGGCTCAGCTTTATTGAGGTCACAGTGCAGACCACCCCATCAAGAGAGCACAATTCGAGGGTAAGTTGTTGCGGAACATAACGGTTCCAACCGTGGTGTGTTTTTGATCCCGGTTGACCATAGTTCAAACAAAAAAAGGTGACGGCCAACGCGAAGAATCATCAGAAAAACATCAGGATACGTGTGCTCAGACCAAAACAGTTTACCCCGTCTGTTTACCCCGTCTTCAGATCGATGCTGTCGGTGGTTCTCGGTACTGAAAAAATCGTTTAAACTAAGCTTGCCAAAGGCCACACAGCTCGTAGCTTTTTCGAAGGTAGCCTGTTTTGGTTACGCAATCAATTATTGATGCACGCTTCATGGGCAGAGCAAACGTTTGTCCTTTCCACAAGTGGACAAGGACGAGACACAATTTCTATTCACCGTAGCACTTACGTAACATTTGAACTTGAAAGGTCTCGTGTTGGGCAGTGTGGTTGGGATTTTCATAGTAGCACCTTTTCTGAGGCTTCACTGACCGTTTGAACAAATTGGATATCTGCGTTATGATATTTGATTGAATATGAGTTAAGACAGAACATAGTTAAGGCACTTAGTTTCATGGCCAGTCCCGCTGCGAAATTCTCATTGCTCGCCAAAAGCGAAAAATCCTACCGAAATAATGCCAACTCTCCACACCGTCGATCATGTTTTCGCATTGCGAACCTATTTAAGCCGATGGCCGATTTGCTCATCCACACTCTTAACCCCGTTGGTTTTGCTGGCTCGGCTGCGGGAAAACCACCGCGCACAAACTCACGCAAGGAAAATGGGGGCTAGCTGTGCCTCAGGCCAGCCGCTTGCAGTGAACCGAAAATGAAGAAAAATGCGCGCCAATATGTGGTGGCCTCGCTCAGTAATTGAGCCGGCACCTTGAGCGCCTTGGTGGCCTACAAAGCAAAAAAAAGCAAAACTAAACTGGAAGAGGAGGAAAAAGTAGGCAGCAGCCAAGAAACACGGTGCCGACCCCATTTCGAAAGTGGCCGCTAGCTAGGCGTGAAGAGAGCTGAGGGAGAATTTTCCCGCTGGCGGCCGTTTCACGCTGGGGATTTCCTCGAAAAGCAACGAACCCTCAAAAGCGTGTCGGGAATGGTTTTGAGGCTGACTTCCCACTTTCTAACGCAATCGATTCCTATGTACTCCATACAAAGCCCCTTGATCCGTGATGCTTAAATCGCTGGGCGGTTTCCTAATAGCATCTGCTGTTCATTGCTGCCCGTTGGATGCAGCAATTTGGATTAGAACTAATTATAAAGTTGACTTTCGACTTCGGTCTATGGTCGTACGAAGGTCGTGGAGTGTGATGCATACTGGTTTCCGTTGGAGCACGCGATTAAGGTCGGGATGTGCCGGATAGTAATTAATCTCCGTTGGAGGTTGGAAGATAGAACTCTCCTATATAACCCTGTTACGATCCAGATACCATTCAAGCCATCGTTTTACTGAGTGCTTGCGCTCTGGGTAGTAATTTTCCTTGCCAGATTGAAAATAAATTGAGAGTTTCACTGCGGCGCTTAAAGGGTGATAGCGGTTTTTTTAAATTGGTACAATGTGTTAGTTTCATCACATAGTTTTGGGATCATCTAGCCTAATTAAGACGCCTTCAATAATTGGTTGGTGGCATGGTGAGTTATTAATCGCTCTCCTCGGAATCATCAATTCGTTTCCATTACCAATGCAGCTCTTCCATTTTCTATTCCACCTTCCAATTACATAATGTACCAATTTAGCCCAGGCGTTGCGGGATTTCTTTTATTCTTCGTTTAATTAGGCGTATATTCTGAGCAATGCAAACATTAAACATTCATCAACTCGTATAGCGTCCAGTATTATTTTGAATTTTGAGTTTTTGCTATCAAAAAAACTATCCACATAGCGAAGCATGTCACGAATTTGAAATCCCTTAAGCAAACCTCTATTTCTAAACGCAAATGACTGCGCAGAAGTTAGAACTCTTTTCGAACGATTATTCCAAAACGCATCCAATCCTCTCTCAAAGCAGAATGCTGAAATTATAGCGTGGGTCTTCAAACAAAGACCTTAAAGTTATTACTGATATTTACATGCGATTCTACATGCGAAACCAACACTTTCGTTAGTAACTCAATTTTTGTTAAATATAAAATAAATTCAAATAAGATTGGTAATTTCCAAAATTTGCCCTAGAGAATGGAATCTCCCATACGGCACATAAATGAGGTTTATTTTGGGTAAAACTGCAATGTGACATGCGGTAGTTGCTAGGTGATGGTTTTCTGCTGTTTTCTCCATTACATAAACTGCACAACATATGCAGTTCCATTGAAATGCTACAGTTTGACACACCATTCCATTGGCGTGGTCGTTGCCTTCGCGAGCTGCAATATTATTTTTTTGTTTTGCAAAATCCGCGACGAAAAGCTGGGAGTGGTAGGAAAAAGCTGATTAATTTATGTAACACTGTGGACTCATATCTGCAGACTTGCGCTCTGCAGAGAAAATGTGTTGTGGGGCAGCATTAACGAACAATTCGAATGCCGTTGTCGCTGTAACGAGTCCATTTGCGGCGTTGGATTCAATTGTGCCTTTGGTGGAGCAGAAAAGCTGAGATTTCCATCACATAGAGCTCGGTAGGTAGGCAAGTTATGTGTTTCTTTCATTGACTCAATTGGAATATCGTCTTCAACGATAAATAATATTTCATGTGTTGGTTTTTGCATGAAAGAAATTATTTTTGAGGTTTGTTTTAGCGAAAATCGTTTAATCAAATTTCAGTGAAACTCTAAGCCTGGTAGAAATCAATTAGTCGCGGTCACTTCGTTATTGGATGATTTTAATTTATGTAATTTGCTCATTTAAATTGTCGATCATCTTCGATTTCATTCATTATCATGCCTTAGCCATTAACCATTCGTTGTTATCATGCCTTAACCATAAACTCGAAACTCAGTTACGTGATTGTTTCAGGATCTTAAAATTATTATGATTTATAAAAGTTATGCTCGAATGTGTTAGTTGGACTTTACGTGAGTTGAACAATGAATGTTCAAATATTGTTTAAATCAACTTATAGGAAAAACAACTGCATTTCAATCCACTATTAAGTAAGTTCGTGATTAATTCGTGAGGCGTTAGTGGAGCACTGGAGCAACAGCACGACGATTCAATCATGGCGATTGCATCGTGCATTATCTATTTGGAATGATGAGACTCAAACCTCCCAGCCAGCAAAAGCCGAAATTTCGATGGGTGGAATCGCCATCAAAACTGGATGTGCGATAAAAAATGCTGTATGATGCTCTTCAGCCATGTTGAATTTACTATTCCACGGAAAACGTGGAAACAACAAACGGCTAATGTAATACAGATGGTAGGAAGGTGAATGACCGCAGACATATCTGTAGCACAGCTGATCTCTGGCAGTTGTGTATGTTTTTTCTGTCTGAATGTTGATGTCGATGGTTATCATTATTTTATGTGTATGAAGGAAGACAACAGTTATGGTTCGTCGTGTTGCATATGCTTTTTGGTCAACAGTTGAACTTTACTACGGATTTTAGTTGTTTCACATGGCTGCAGCAGCTGTTATAAGCCCGTTTTCTAACGCTCATTAAGGATTTGAAACCTTCAGATTTCATTTGTATGACCCAAAAACGTCTACTACGTGGAGATACGTTTAAAGACGTGTAAAGCTCATTCACTATTACAAACTTATGTGTTAAAAATGTTACCAAGAATGTTGGAAAACTCTTGAACGTCGGGTTCGGACAATTGAATCCGGCAAAAGTTGGACAACCCGGAAAAGTGGGACGGAGTTTTATTTTGCAAACATTCTTCAGTTGCCGTTTTTCACCCTTTTATTTAACCAAACACTAGAAAGTACTAAACCAAAAATCAACACATAAAGCCAATTGTAAAGGCCGGACGAACGGTCGGTAAGTAAGTGGAAATTAAAAATGCAAACCTGAATATTCGGGTTTTCACTAATTGAAGCCACGGGGTGTGTAATTTTTTGGCTATTACCATTTTCTCATCGGACTCGGACGGACTGCGAGCGGCCGACACGGACACCGATTTTGCGTCGAACCATTGCAATGACTGTCGAAAGAGAAAATGTCCGCCTTCCTCAACATTATCATACAAAAAGAAAACCAAATCAAAGTAATTGAGAAATTATGTTTCTTCTGAAATTATGCTTCATTGTAGATAAGAAAAAAAAATGTGGGGGTAGATTGAAAATGCCTTTTTTTCCGAACATTTAATTACTGTAGCATGTTTTCCGTTTGGAAAAGTATTCTTCCCGAACACAATTGCTTTTTAATGGAAAACTTTCTACTTGGTAAAGTGTTTTGCCAGCCGTTTTTTTTACCGTACGTTGGCCAGTTTTTTTTACGGTGGTCGTACTGCGGTTGATCTATAAAACCTTGCTAACGTCAGAGAACTACGGGTCACAATACATAGTACGTACAGTTTGAATTATTTGATTTCCGAGGTTTTGTCGTCATGATGAATCCGTTTATCACAGCACGACATCTTCCTACTTGATGAGGTATTTGCGTGATCGGTGCTCATTTTCAAAGACGCGAACACCTATTCCGCCGGCCCGTGTTTTGGGGAACTGAAACCCACGTGGCGTTCGCCCCGGTAGAACCGAAAACTTCTGGAAGGCAATTGCTTCCCGATCACGTAACCGAAGGGGTATCTTCGTCTCGTTTTTTTTCAAGGTGGTATTGAGCCAGTCTCTCGTTCGACAACTGTTTATATCGCGGATTTCCCGACAGCTGTACCAAGGCGAACGAAACCAACGGCACAACGACGAGCGAACCGTGCACAAGACATGCGACTGCGGGCGTTGCGCCGATACCACTTTCAACCTTGAAAGTTTAATCAATTCGAAAGCGTCCAAATTGCTGGGTGTTTTGCTGGGAGCCGCGAGCTTGCGTCAAAACATCAAAGAAAAGCGCCTAGATGCGTCATCCGTTTCGAAGCACTGGTCAGGAAAAAGGTTTGCGTGCCGAGGAGGATGTGGATCTGATTGAAATATATATTTAATAGATATACTTATTTCATTTTACCAATATTACGCAATTATTAGACTAACTTGTGACCGGCCCCTTTTTCACACAGTGTTTGCACTCTTGTTTCGATTCAAAATATTGACCAATTGTATTGGACTTTGTCGAGTGCATTTCGGCACACCGGAAATTGGGTGATGGCTCGTGTGAGCGGATTGTTTGACGATTTTCTTCGGAAAATCCTTGGCCACAAATTCGGTAGCAAATAAGAAGATCATTATTGGCACATTGCGGCATGCGTGGTGTGCTCATGGGAAACCGTCCGGTGGCGCCATTTGAACGGTTTAATGGGCAGCACTTTCTAAAAAGCCATGTACCATGTTTTTTCTTATCTTGTTTCGTTCGCTTCGTTTCTTTCCAGGTGGACATTCCCTGCGGAGGGGTAGTTTATTATTTTTTGTTCGGTTTATTGTTTTGTTACGATCAGAGGTCACAGCACCGTTGCAACTCCTCACACTGGTGACATCGTCTCGTCCGCACGGTGCGTTCAACTGACGACGAAAACACGTGTTTGGTGTTAGCGCGCGCCAGAAACTCCTCGGTGTAACGCCTGGCTGTGGCGTAACGGCTCCGTAACGCTAAAATGTCGTCGAAACCGGCAACGCCGCTCGAACAGCGCCGCGCGTATCCTGGCGAGAGCGAAACCACAAGGATTCCGATCCTGTCGCCCCAGCCGTTTCGCCGTTCGTCCTCGCTGCGCATGCGCAATAGCCGGAGCTTCCATGACTACCAACTTTATCGGAGCGGCGAGTGCTGCGATTGTGGTGGTGGTACCAGCAGCAGTTTCGCCAGCAATCACCAGCTGACCATGCAGGGCTCGGGAGTGAAGACGAAAACTACGAACGCGAGTGGTACCAAATCGATTTCCCATGGCCATCTGCGGCAATCGCAGCAGCAGCAGCAACGTTCTCCGATGGCGGCAGCTTCAGCGGCGAGTCCTTCGATTGCGAACGGCGAACATGGCACCGAAGACGGAGAGGTGGACTCATTCGCAGTTCAGTGCAGCACGGTGAAGGATGGTCCGGTTCCGAACGGGGTAATACTGCACTGTCCCCACGATGGCCACCATCACACGTTGGCGCACTGTATACCGGGCAAGGCGAACGATTCGCTCTCCCAGCAACTGAAGCAGCAGCCCGGGACCGTCGGGTTCTGTGCCCACGCTGGATCCAGCCGGAAACTTGGACACGTCAGTGGCGTTTGCCACCTGCAGAAACATGGTGGTGGCATGGTAAGTGCGATCCGATACAGTTACGTAATTTTCCGAATGACCGCAGTGACCTACATGTGGAAAGTGCTCGAGGAAGCCGTGACGTGTGCAGCTGTCAAAATAGAACGGAAATGATTTGTTTATAAAGATTTTACTAGAGGAACACTAAACAATTACATCATAACCGAACCACGCTGGTACAATTAAGGGTACAAATGGGTTGATCGTGCAAGGTGCGCACTACTGCTGTGTGGGAACTATGAGAGCCTTCGAAATTGAATGCTGAACCAATTAACCGTGCGATAGTGGAGTGTGCTGTTTTCCCATGTCAAAAAGATTCATGGCTAACTCAAATTACCTGGTTTCTCAACGCTCAATTAGCTTGTTTCCGGTACGACTCTGTGAGGCTGTGAGTTGTGGCAAGTCCCACGATTCTGCAGGACTGGAATGGAATGGCCATTGTTGCTAAATCAGGAGTCGACTGCTTTCGCTGAAGACGTGTTTGAATGCACTCAATTTGAATCTCGAAACACTTTCGCTCTGCAAGAGGAAGATTCTGCAGCCCAAAATGGACGTGGCCACACGGCAGGTGCAAAAGGAGTATATTGGTAGAGAATTGAATGGTTCGGAGCGCCAAATGCACTCGGCCTAAAAAAGGACGATAACCGCGTACACCTTCGAGAGGGTGGAAAATAGTTTTGTTTACTATCGTTGGCCCTGTTTTGTGTTGGCCACACTCTGATCATGCCATGGCATGGTTGGTTAGCTGGGACAAACAGAACGATCGGATTGTTTCGCTCGCGCCGTGGAACCAAATGTTAAACCGATTTCTCCACCATCGATGTAAATCGTTAGGTCCAATATTTGATGAGCCCACGGTGGCGCCGAATGCGGGATGGACGGCGGGGCATCCCCCACCCGAGGCTCACCTGCGCATCGAAGCGCCGATCGATGCAAATCGATGGTCGGAACACGGCGGCAGGCACCAAGAGAAAAGTCGAGGCCGAGGAGCATGGATTCGCGTGCCTCATTAGCGGACCTGGTTTTCACCGCCCAAAACAAACCCTCCCCCTTGTGGCGGGCGGGAACTGTGGGTGATCTAGATATAACACGAGCAATGAAAGTGCGCGGGGAGTAACCAATCTTGTTCGTTCTCCTTTTCCGCGAGTGGGTGGCGGTCGGAGAGAGGGTGACGATTAATGTTTCTTCTGCTTTAAAATGCACTCCCTCCCCCCGAGGCTGGTGTAAATGCAGTCCCACGATGATGATGGGCGAAAGCATCGGTGGCGGCGTGGACGGCACCGTTTTCAGCCATTCGGAAGACATTGTTCAATGGGCTGCTAATGGTGTGGCCATCGGAGTAGCCACTCGAGCCGTGAGGATGTTGACAAACAACAGCAAAACAGAATCAGAAAAGAAAAGAAAACAAGAAAATGAATAAAAAATCCACCCCATCATAATCATCAAGCTGCAGAGAGCAAGACGCTACGGCGCCGCTGAAGGCGCAACAGCACCAAACACCAAACTTTTGCTTTTCTTTCTCTTGGTCCGGCCCGACCAGATGCGCCTCATTGCGCCGGGCTGAACGAGACGCCATCTACAGTCGCTTCGTGGCGTTATCAGCGTTAGTAGCCCTCCATTCTGTGGCAGACATTCCGACCGATCGGAAGCTTGTGACCGTTGCTGCGTGCCTCCGAGTTAGTGTCGGGAGTGCTCGCACTCCCGGAATCTCCTGTGTGGTCTCTGGCCCAAGGACTAGCGTGTCGATCGATCAGGAATCGTAGTCGTCCGTAGTTGCGGTTTCCAGGTTTTGGTCGGTTGGTTGGACGAAAGCCAATCACGAGCGTTGATCGTGATTGGCGGGATCAGCGATGCCTTACCGCGAATCCTAGTGGATGTTTGTGAACGTGTAGAAATTGTTTGTTTAGAAAATGCTCAAAAGTGTGCTTGCGGCCGTTGTCCTGTGGGTAAAAAACTGAAATGCTTGTTGTGTGCTCAGGAAGACGACGACACGACGACGAGACGACCAAAACACACAGGTTCCGTACCGGTCAACAACTTTCGGAACCGTGCAATCGATTGGTGTATGGTTGTGTTCGGTGGTTCGTCCCTGTCGTAACACTATACAATCGGAAGCTTGAATGAGTTTGCTGCGCTGCGCTGTTGTAAGCCATTCGACCGCGCTCCAATCGTCTCCTAGCGGCGCCTTGAATTAAAAACGCGTTATCGCAACAACAGCACCCGGCCGCCGATCGAGTGATCGCGAAGCTCGCTGGAAGGGCACTGGCTGCAGGTGAAATCAACACACTGGACGATACGATCGGCACTTCAACTTGATAGTTAGAAGGTAGTGTGTGCCAGTGCGTGAAACGTTGACCACCGAAAAGTGCGAACATTAGCGATATAATTCGTAGCCGGTAGCGCTGTAGTGTACTCGTTAAACTTCTCTGTTGGGAGAAGTTTGTAATTGAAGTACCTGAAGTTAGTGAACGAGAGAAGACCTCTCAAGCCCACAGGGCAGACTGTCCTTACATCGGTGGCGTTTGCATGAGTATGGATAATAGTGGCCGAAAATGACGGTAAACGACTAGGAATAGTATGGTTAACGAGCAACTTGCGTAGTAGTAGTAACGAGTAGTAATAGTGGCTGTGTTTACTAATATTCTTTCTTGTTTTGTCTCTCCGTATCTTCCACTGTTCGCGGTACGCAGTCTTTGAACCTTATCAACTCTGGACACAGCAGCAGTAGTCAAAGGACGCCAAGAACACCGCAAACGCCGAACGGAGGTATACCAGGAACGGGACTGCAGCGTCCAGGAGCAGGCGGAGGACTGAGCCCGAAGACGCCTCCCGTATCGCCGGAATCGCCCGTCAATAGCTATCTGGATGATGATCTAGACTCGCTGCACAGCTACAGCTCGGTGGCGAGCGGTATGTCGTGCGACCATCCGTACGTGGCCCGCAACGGGACCACCTTTAGTGGGCGTAAGATGAAGTACGTGGTGCATTGCTCCAGCCACGCTGGTCAAACGGGCGGTGACTATCTGACGCCGACTCAGCGCGCCCAGCGGCAGATACGTCGATTGAAGGAGCTGCTGTCGCAGGCACGATGCGATCTCGAGCAGCGGGACGGTGAGATCTTGCGACTGACGAAGGAGGTGGTCGAGTTGCGGCTGTTTAAGGCTTCGCTCAGTTCACCGGAAGAGCGGAGCAACTCGAGCGATGCGGTAACGGTGCGCGAAAACACGACCAATGACGTGAACACGCCGAGCTCGAGCCAGGACATTTCGCCCATCGTCGATCAGATCGACGAGGGTAGCGTGAAGGCGAGCCCCCGGCACCATCACCACCATCACCACATGCAAGCTGGCATCCATCAGGTGCAGTTCATCGACAAACTGTCGACTTCGGAGATGCAGAGCTCGTTCGCCGACTCCGGACACTTTGAGGACATAACGACGTCGTCGATTCACTCGAAGGACTCGTACGTGCACACGCAGGACCGCGCCTGTGGTAGCGATGAGGACATGGACGCCGAGAAGCGTCGCCTCGTGGCGATGTACGAGGAGCGCATTGAGGAGCTGATCAAGCAACACCAGACGGATGAGCAGCAAATCCGGACGTCCAACAATGATCGCTTTGAAGTGCTGCTCCAGCGACTGGCCGAGTCCAACACGCGCTACTGTGATCTGGTGCCAGATTACGAGCAGGTAGGGACCATTTTAAATATCCACAGAATTCTTGAGCCCCGTATTTCAAGCGTCCATCTTTCGACCGTAGGCCAAGGAACGCATCCGCGAGCTGGAGAAGCAGTTGGAAACACTGCAAGCCCAGCTGCAGGAGCAGGAAGATAAGGCCAATAAGATGTATCTGCATATGTACAGCAAGGGCCAGGAAGCGGAACGGCAGGAGCAAGCTGATCGGGTTTTGGACATGGCACGGGCCTCTCCAAGCCGCGTCTCGGTACCGGAACTCATGCAGCAACTCCAGGTTACCCAAGATGAGCTGGAAAACATTAGGGTATGTGTAACAGATCGATCTTGCCAAAGCCTTGAATGGAAACAAATGCTCTTCGACGACACGATCGACACAATGAGTGAACCACATCCGTGTAGACTTTTTGCTTCCTGTGTAAAGTGTACCGGGGCCCGTGTGTTTGGCCAGTCCCTACCATTCCGCCTGTTTGGATCGTTATTGTAGAGTGGCAGTTCGATCGTGGCTTGGATGTTGTTCGTCCTCCAGCACGTTCTCCAGATGCTCGGTGTCTCGCCAAATCATAATCGCTGTTCGGACTACTGTTGCTTACTAAAAGTGAAAGGATTAGTGTGCCATCTACATTTTCATGCTTCGTATACCACGAATATAATCACTAGATTAGAGCGGGTCACATGGCGGGTTAAATGGCACCATGCAGTTTTGCTGCGTGAGTGCCATTGCTAGGTTTGACTGTCTTAGAACTAGTGCCCAGCATAAATACATGCAATTACTTTGCTACCTGTGAAACGTAGGAGCTAATTGCAGCTACATTTTGGATCCGACATTTTGATGTTGATATATATTTCGAAAACGGCACCAAACAATACATTTAAATTTCTCTATCCGATCCTTTCGGAACGAAACCAAACTCATGTGGCGAACACTGGTCAGAGTGTTCCTAATATTCTGTTATACGAGTATTATAATTTTTCTCGATCGCAGCGTATTTCCGCAGTATTGAGAATAGAAAAATGTGAAGCCTCGTCTTGCAGGAATCATCCATATTAAATTCTAGGATCGTCATAGATCCTAGTTCATAGCTCCTGTTCATTATCATTAGGTTGTTGATAGAAGCGTGCACTGTTACTTCCTGTACTGCTCTGTTCTTCTACTCTGCACTCTATTGCGGCCACATTGACTTCATTGCTTCCCCTTTTCGGATACGCGCATTCAACTATTGAATTTCATTTAACTATCCATCGAAAGAAGGATTGCTAAAAAGCCGAATTTTACGCTATGCAGCACTCATCATTTTCACATTTCTCTCTCTCTCTCTCTACCATGTTCCCATCTCTCGATCACTGTGTGCAGGATACGAACTATCAGCAAGAAAATGGCGGCACACAGGTTTTACTGAGCGCGAAAGAAGCAATCTCACTGTGGCTTCTCGGTGCCCGTAAGGTTTGTAGTACTCGGTTGAAGTAAATACTTAGCTTTCGGCAGAACTTTAGCGCAGTTTTGATTTCTAATGTACTTTCTTTCACCTACCGTGGCTGCTACGCGGCACTTTACAAACGTGTCTAGTTTGTTGTACGTTTCTGTTATCGGGGTTTTGTTTTTATCTATAAACCTATTGCGGCATTTCACTATAATTTGACTTGATCGATTTGCTTAAAATTTTCCAATTCTAAGTTCACTCCCAAGGGTATTTGGCTAACCATTACCTAACCACCTTTAAGTGATTGCTGTGACATAAGGCTGAAAACCCTTTTTCAATGATTTTTTAATGTTTGCGTAGAGTGATTGCAGTGCATGAACATGATAATATTTAATAAATCCTTCGTTCGGCATGAAATCTCCGTTTCCCTTCGCCTAATACACCATTTGTAGACTTATTTATTGCACTCCTATGCTTATTACTACGGCGTTGCTTTTGTTTTAATTCTTTCACCAGCTTTGCGTTTTTAAGAATGTTGCTTTTACGCTTTTTTGTGGTTTTCTCTAGTAAACAGTACACCCCGTTATATGCCGTTCGCTTTAAAATCTGTTTGAATCTGTGTTTATTCTTTCTTGTTGTAGACCATGTATAAGCGGTTGATTGATGCCCAGCAAACGAAAAACAAAGTCGACCCGGAAGTCACGCTGCAGTTTCTGAAGAGTGCAATCTACTACTTCCTGACGGACAAGGAAAACTCACAGGGACATCTGAACGCTATTGAAAGCATTCTTGGCTTCTCTGACGCTGAGCGTTCCAACATCGACAAGGCACGGGCCTATAAGTAGACGATACAGAGCGCCAGTAGTGAAATGTTTTGTTAGTGATAGGTAAAGCATTGCTTCAAAACTTTATCTGACCTACACATTCACACCACAAACAACAGAACACGTACACACCGATAAAAAACATATGCACACAACTGTAGATAAGATTTTAACGTTCTTGAAGATGTTACGAAACTGATAAACTGATTATGAACCCAAAACAACAAGGAAAAACATACGCAATGGGCAACGAACACGAGTGAGCTTACGCGTCGACTGTGCAGAGGGTGTGAAGCATTGGTAGCGAAAATAACTGAAAAAAACTTAATACTTTTTTCGTGGTAAACGCGAAAAAATACCTAGAGGAGTCTAGAGGAACTAGATTAAAAGAAAACGTTAATGTGTTGTGATGAAATAGTAATTGTTTTAGTTTTTCTCCATTGTTTTAGAGACAGGCGCGCTTTTGCAGTAAGATCTTTCGATCAGTTCCTTCGATTTGGCTTAATATTTATTCGACGGTAAAAGTAGTAGATCGAACGGTTGCTTTGAAAATTTTATTCAATGATTTTATGAGTCAGAGTCATCGAAACACTTCCATCTTGTAATTGTTGCTTTTCTTTTATAAAATATAAAACAGTCAAAGCTATGTGTTTCTCGCTGATAATAATCACAATCAACAGAACATTCTCTGCCATCCATGTTTTGATAACACCACTGTTAAATGCACAGAATAAATTATAACAAAGGTTAGGTTTTGACCGCTTGGAGAGATTCGAAGCAACGCGTACGTCCAAATGGAACAGCTTTCAACTGCAGTTAGATAAGTAATTTAGCTATCACCAAATATATACATATATATTTTCCAGTGGAATCGTATTTGGACCGGGCTAGTAGTGATTTGTTGAAAAAAATGCGATGAGACAACAATGAAAGAACAATATAAACAATTTATTCTTCTGTTGTACAATGTACCTCACTTCACATTGTACAAGCGAAAAGAGCTGTTTCCTGTGGTATTTGGTAGAACGACTTATGGCCAACGGGTTGATACGATTGCGTTTTTCCCTGCTTAAGCAAAAACGATGTGATGTGCTATTTCTACCGTGAATACGCGATTATATTGCACAATGATCTCCTTGTCCTTCAAAGATTTTAAAAATATTAGCCGTGGTTTAACTGAATTCCGTACAGGAATTCTACAGGCAAAAACCAGAGGGTGGCACACACAACGTTTGAAATAGTGCCTCAGAAACGCATTGATGCAATCTTGTTGTACACTCGGAACGGTTTGCAGAAGGGCAAGCAAGAATTCTCACAGGTGCGTAAAATTTGGTGACCTAACACAATGTTAGGAAAATATACAATATTGGTAAAACTGAGCAAGATTGGAGATCTTCGAAGGAAATAAATTAAATGAAGTATTACCGTTTTGTTTTTTAGTACTTATTTCTAACGATAAACGTTGTCGTAAGTGGGGTTTGCTTGCATTTCCATGCACCGAAATAGTTATTTCAAAACTTCGATTGGTGACCAAGACGTTGAAGATGTTTTTTGATTCAAAAAACCTACTGCATCGAATAGCAAGGTGTTGCAAAATCATTTATTATTCAAAAATAAAAGGTCGAATATTACTCAAACTGTTCTCAGCAAAGGCTTTATTTTCATCGGTAACGGTTTAGTGGTATTTGGAATGATTCTATCATACATATTATCGTCACTGCTTCATATTTATGGTTTTTTTTATAGTTCATATATATATATATATATTTTTTACGGTTAATTTATAGTTTATATATTATAGAACATTTTTCTGCACGTACAATTTCGTTATTTGGTAGAATTTTACACTTGCGTATCTTACACTCAGGATCTTTGCTCAATTCTGCCATCTCGCCTCTTTCTCAGCTATCTCTTTCCCGTTCGGCTTGGACTTCGGCGCCGTCAGAGAGAAAAGGGAAGTACGGAGAGAAAAGAGAAGTACAGAGACCGGGAACGCAGAACACTGACAAATGACAGATGTCAGATACTCGCAAAGACAGAGAAAAGGGTTGACATTAAAAAAAATATATTCAAGCGGACGGATGTGTTTTTCGTTCTGCTGTTGGTAATGTTGTCCACGACGTAAAGTACAGCCAAAGGTATGATTGGTTTCGCGGAAAGTGAGTGTCGAGAAGAAGTTTCGCGTTGTTTCGAATGTTGTGTTGTGGAAAGTTGGCACCAGCAAGGTAGCAGTGCCGACGTGAAAACGGAAAACAAGTAGTGCGAGTTTCTGGAGGAAAACGGTGCGAGTTTTTCTTTCCGCGGGTCCGTTCCGAAGCGAGCGAGAAGTTTGTTCCAGGCAAACACGTCACGATCAAATGGTCAACGTTGGCGATGATGATGGTGATGATGGTGACGTCGTCATTTGTCGTGTTTATGTATCCGCCGTGTCGCTTGTCAGTGCGTGCCGTTGTCTATGACAACGGGGAAAACATAAAACCTGTGCCAAACTGCGACAAGACGTGCCCTCTGATTTTATGCTGAGTGGCGGCATCGTATTTATGTCCCACAATTCTCACCCGGCCCGGAATTATGTGCCCGTTCCGTGCACGGAAAAAGCGCGATCGCCATTCGCCGCTTGTTGATGTGTCCGAGTTGCAAGTGGCCTAGTTACCGTTCTACGCGCCCATTCTTCGAAGTTTCTCTTTGCGGGCTTCATCTCAGTCACCCAAGTCCGATCTTGTTCCGCAGCCTCCATTGAGCAAATTCTTCGTTTTGTTTACCATTTTTGTGACAAAGGTTTGGAATTCTGTGAAGGGGCATGCTTTGCGGTCCTTAACCCCATCGTCTTGAGAAAAGTGGTTCAATTGGCAGACACATGGCATACATCTAGCTGGATCCGGTTGCATTGTCTGAAGCTTGTCTTTGATCGCCACCATAAGAATTCTGCCGTTCGGGGGGGGTATGCCCAATTTGATTTTGTGCCACTGAAGATCCACGAATCGGCATCGCTAAGCAGCAGCGTCGAAATAAATGTACAGAATTCGATATGAATGAAACATTCCGCCCCACCAAACGGACCCACTCTACAGCATCAACCGAAAAAGGGTAGCCTCTTCTCTGCCGGCCCACTTTCTATGCTGGGAACTAGGCTGGCGGGGAAGAAGCTGAGGAAAGTGGACCAAAACGTGTGTGCCAGAGGAGAGATGATAATCACGCGCTTGGCTGTTTCTTCGTTCGTGCCGATGTTGATGATGATGGCGAACAACCGGCCGGTCGGGTGGGTTGGAAAACGAAACGTAAAATTGCCCGTCAAATGGCTACTCTTCGTGTGAAGTGTTTGTGTGTGCGTGAGCGTTCTTCCTTTTTCCAAAAAAAGAAGACGGATCTTCCCTCCATTCAAGCGGCTCTTGATCTACTATTTTGGGCCCGTGCTAGAGGAGACCAGCCTCAATCTGCGCTGCCAGGTTGCTGTTGGATACGTGTTTTTTATGTATGTGTTGGAGCAGGCTGTGAAGCATAATTGTGAGAGGAAGCAGCCGGCAGCCGGCAGCCGGTTCTTAGCGGCGGATTGGGCTAGACGATCCTGAGTGGAGGAATTATGGTGCCGGGGTCCAACCGAAGCAACAGAAGCCTGCCCAAGGTACCATTTACGGAGCAGTAATCGGAGGCGCGGCAATTTCTAAGGTAAGCTATTTTTGGTGCCATCCGTTCAAGGGGCACGATCATAACGGCCAGTGTTCGATCTTGTTTGGGTGACGTTTCCGTTGAAGTATCATAAAGTTTTGTCTATTTCCGCACTACTTCTTACGCTCGAGGACATCATCGTCACGACGAAAGTATAAGGAACTAACCAATACTGAATGATTGAACGGCGGGACCATGACCACGATTTAACGACCACTGCGACATTGTACCCGTTTTTGAATGAAAGTCGCCGATATTGGTCGGCGAACCACCAGCAAATTTTGACTGATAAGACGTAACGTGTATGGGTAAACATCTTCCGATAAGTAGAACACGAACTTTTCAGTCACGCATCGTCAACTCGATGACGCATCATTGACCTTTACAGCGGGCTCGTCAAAACGGTGGTACGCTGAATTGCTCTGCCATATGTGCCACGTGTTAAGGTAAACTGGTGGTGTACCATCAGGTATCAGGTTGCTGGTTGCTGTACCTATCGATTGATTGACTGGGCCACAATCAAGTGACGTGCTGGGGAGCCGGCGTTTGGCCACCATCACCATCATCAATTGCCCATGTGGCATTGACAAACGACGAAATGTAGGCCCCGTTTGGACGATACGAGTACGACTGAACCTAAGAGTTCATTAGACAACTCCACAGACGCTTTCTATTTGGAATTTGCGGCATTGAATTTAGTATTTTGTTTAAAAAGTTCAAGCAATTGTTTTTCAAAATCAACACCGGACAAACACCGGAAACCAAACGCAGTAGGCTGAAATGTTAACGTTAAGAGGCGAATAGTCAATGTCGGTTCCAAATACATCTAATCGGAGACCAAGCGCACCTCCTTCGTAAACACAAGAACGAGAACATGTTCAACATTCGCTCGAAGTGGTTGCGCTCGGTGTTCCGATTGCGCGCAGTCCGCATGTTGGCACCGGAATCAAACAACGATAGCTGCTTTACATTATGCTTACACTGCTTCTGGATTGCATGCTTCGCGGGCACAGTGAACGAGGCCTGTTTTCCGCAGGGAAGTGAAGAGCACAGGGAAAGAAAATGCAAACTAAAGAAACAAATACCTGCCGATGCAACGAAACTGACGGATACGATAGTTCGAACACGGCCGACACGTGTCGAGGGATCTTGGTTTGTGCTCAATGCAGCATAACCTACCGGTACACATTCGGTCCACTATTGCTTTGGGCGTTTGCAACACGGTCATGAAAATGAGTTGTAGAACTCATTACCGCAGTTGCGTAAGATGCGTACCGGATGATGAGCATACATCTGTATGCTGATACATATGTTGTTTGTATATGTTGTTTGATGCCGTAAATATGGTACTGTCGACATGAATGTGGTTTGTGGTGTACAAACCGATCGAAGGGACTGATTGAATCGCTTTCCTAGTATCGCACATAAAGAGGTGGCTCAAATTGAATATGTAGCTCAAATAATATGAATTCATTTGCATTAGCAAAAATAAGTCGTAAAGGAGTGCAACTGTTTAAACCAGACAAATCCTATAAACTCATCAACCCACTTTGCTTGAAGAGTTTATTAAAGGAGCAATTTAGCGAGCCTTCCCGAGATCCCTGGGTCCACTGCCGTGGCAATAATATGAACTGCACAAATTGTTTACACTTCTAGCCGGAGTAAATAACTATGAAAAAAGGCAAAGAAATCGCAACACTAAAGCAACCGCCAAGCCGACCGGCAGCACGTTTAGCGGTTGAGGTTGTGAGAAATTGAGATAATAAATTGGGTGAAGAATCAATTTACCCCAAAAACCACCAGACTTCACCTGCGGGCAAAATTCTGGAAAACCCGAAGCTTACCACCGTTTGATAACTTTCTCCCTTTTTTGCCGAACTGCAGCGATGTTCGAGTTGATGATGTTGCGGCTAAACGATGAGCGGTTGAGGGTGGCTGTTAAGCCTTTGGTTTGAGTTTTCGGGGAAAGCGAAACTCGATACACGACGAGGTATTGGTTTCGACCGGCTGGTGTAGTGGTGGTTTTGATTTGTAGTCCCCCCGTAATGGATTGCTTTCCGTCCCATGATGAGCATTTTGTGGTTGTTAAGAGTTTTTGTTTTCTTTTCCTTAATTAATGTTGCTACCTGCGGCGGAGTCAGTGACCGTCCGGCACAGGACATTAGTAGGACGCGTGATGGCACGCGCGGGGAATTTCCGGAAGTCAAAGCCGAGGTCTATTTTTAATCCTTTCGCCTTGGCAAATGGAGAAGAAAATTGGATGGCTTCTCCGTTGATTTAAGAGATTTATACGCCTTGCGAGAGGCTCGAAATACGCATACGTGTCACAAGATGGAATCTTGAATGTTATGAAGGTTGTGTTCCTCCGCACGGTTCTAATGTGTATGCCTAAAAGCTCCCGGCATCTGAACGTGACAGTTTTCGTACGTAAAGGCTTGGATGACTGATGCCAAAGTTGTTTCGATTGTTTACCGACGCTTGCATGCAAAAGTCGTTTGCCTAATTCGGGATTTTATTTGTTTTTTCTTCACATGTTTAACTGTTTATCATGTCCAAACAGCGGTCTCTTTTGAGTTATCTGCTGCCCGTTATCTTAAATTTTAAATGCTCTCGGCAGAGGGTAAAACATTGAGCGGTGCCATCGCCAAACGAGTTGACCAGGGATGTGGCTCTGATATGGCAACATTGAACCACTTGTCTTCATTATTTTAAACAGTTTTACTAAAAAGGTTACCTAAACTCAACGGATAAGCAGTACAATAAAATTATTCGAATAATGGCTTTAGCACATTGAATAGTTTCGAAAGTTTGTTAACTAAATCTTATAAATTTCTAGTTGCTGTTTGTGATGGTAGAATTGGTTCGGTATTCCCACTTCTATGCACACAGTTCCGCTAGTGTTGATTAGACGTTCTTCAATCCGAGTTAAGCATTTCGTCGTGGCGATCATCCTTCCGCGCGCTCCGCTACTCATGGCGTTTTTCACACGCCCCATCAGGTCCGCGTCCGTCCATCATTAGGCCAATAAAATAAACGATCGTTATCCGTACTTCTGTTCGTGTCACGCTGCGTGCGGTGTCGTTCGTCCGGCTTCGGTGGCTTTCTCCATCGCCTGGTAAGGACGGTTGTGTCTCCAGCACGTCTCATAATGTTGTTATGTTGTCGGGCGGTCGTTCGAGCTCAGCAGTGGCCATACTGACGAGAGAGGCGGAGTTCCCGCTTCCCGAGCAATGTATTTTCCGACAACAGCAGAACACTGAGCGTAAGATTAACATTAAAAATGTTTCTCATTACGGCGCACGTATTCGTATTGAACCAACCGCCTAGATCAACACATTAGCCATGTAGCTCGCATAAAGTACCCTTTAATAGTACATTCATTGACATGATAATTGCTGTAAAAATTATACATAATTACTGTCATAATGACTTTGCGGTATGCCTCTGTATCGATTGCATGAAATTCATGGGTTTCCTTGTACAACTTTCTCGCTCCTCCTCATTCTCGCAACTAATTGTGTTTCCAGCGATTACGGAGCACTGGAAAAAAGTAAAACCAAGTAGGAAATGACAAGAGCAAATGAAAACATTCTATCAGTGGTCACCGATGCCGCTGTACCATGCGAGAGAGACATAGCGAAAATGGGAGCAAGTGAACTAGTTCCGGTTTTTATTTTGCCTTTGCGGTCATTATGCCGCGTAGCAAAATGATGGTGGTTTTTCGGATTTTCTTGGCGAAACGTGACAGAGCGCGATGCTGCGTGCCAGTGCTTTGCCAGTGGCATGTCCAATATTATTGTAGCCAGTAGGGTGCGCATTGGTATCTTGTTGGATCCCTAGCATTTAGCATGGACCGAAAGCGGCGGATCTTACCGCATGCGACAGCACCAGCCGGCCAACATAATAAACATGGTCAATTAGGAAAGTCCGTCTGAGGCGGGACCGGAAAAAGGGCAGCGAGCATGATGAATTCGTCTAGTTCCGTCTAGCATCTGGCACAGCAGTGACAGATAACTAAATTCTTCTTAAGCTTTTTTGCTGCATCGTTTCATTTTCATGCCGGTTCTTGTTAGTTGCGCCAATTTTCGGTACGAGGCTCCGCCCAAAAAGGAGTGCCCCAAACGCTGCTCTCTCTCGTTAATGCTACAATATTATAAATATAAAAGGCTTGTGGGAGAAAAAAATGGTTAGGATCATCAAGATCTTTGTTTCAACTTTTCCTCCTTGCTTCACAATTCCGTTCCATAATCCTTGCTGTTCACTGCTGATGGTTTGCCACGGCTGGATTAGGGCTGCTGGCGGGGAAAGCCGGCGAAGCAGACCTCGCGATGTTTCGTTGGCCAGCATGTGTCGCACGCTTCCGAAACTCCGGCAGGGACGCTCCGACGATCGGCTTTTCAATGCGGAGACCGCTGATAGCCTAATTGGATTAGTTTCTGTGGCAGGCAGCGGCGCGATGATTTCGGGGGGATTCGGAACCAACCACATAACTGCTGACTCTGGCATTTCTACTAAGACCGCTGCGGTCTTTACGGCCCATCATCACGGAGCTTTGCTGGGGGCTTTATCAGCCGGATGTATCCCTTTCCCTATAACATATTTCTCCTGTTGCTGCGGGCTTTTGTGAGCCAAGTGATAGCAGGAAAAGCCTTGGGATGTAAGACCTTAGGGCTATGCAAAGGTTCAAGCTTACGTTTTCCTGATCAAAGGATGGATTCCAAAACCAAAATAAAATTTTATATCCGTTATTCATTATTTAAAACATATCCAGTGCATTTCCAGAGCTTCAGTACTACGGTTTTACTGTTTTATTACAAGTTCCATCTAATTGCCGCATTCGTTTGTGCCTTATGTCGTCTATACTGAAGATCCAAGAAGAATCACAGAAAAAAAACCCAATATTGTTGAATCGGTAGTAGGTTGGCAGTTGGTGTTGTAGATTTGCATGGAAGGCAACACGTACAACGATAATCATCAACCACTACCGGTCGTATTCTTGTTGATGGCTCAACGTACATAAAGTGTCCTTGATTTTTATCTCATCCACTCTCCAAACCATCATCCCGGTGTTCTATGGTGCCGGAAAAAACTAAACGTTGAATTGTAAAATGTAACTCGATTTAATTGGGAGTGTAAAGTGATTTCCACTTTCACTGTGCTTCCGTTTGGCATGTGTTTGGCTGCTAAAGAATTGCTTCACTTTCGCTTCGTTAAAAAAAGGATCTTTTCGCGTGGCATGGAAAGTGCTTCTCTTTCCATTTTCAATTACTTCATAATGAACCGGAACAATTTAGTTGGCCAAATGACTTTGCGAAGCTACCGGCCCGCCGCGACGCTTTCGTGTTTTAGCGGCTTTTTACAGTCTTATTTTTATGGTCATTTTAAACTTTTCGCACAACAGCACAACAAGCAGAAACCGGCTTCTTTGGGCAGCCGAACAATTGTTGTGTGTTGTGCGAGTAATGAAATGCTTAAGGTGCAGTCGTTAAATTTCCGCATGAATTAGTGTTTGTGGAATGCAATAATTTAGTTCAGCTTAAGTCTCGGAATTTAGTTCGTATTTCCGTCTTGGTTCATATCATCATTCCGAGTATCGTGTGCCGTATAATTCATACGCTGAAATCCAAACGTTGACACCTAATTATAGTAGCTCAGACGTTCTTTCTCACTAATGACCTTTGGCAACTACTAATGGGCGTCTGGATTCGTGAAAAAAGTTTGACATTTCACGAAACGGAAAATAAAGAAATATCAATCAATACACGAGCAGCTGAGAAATATGTCAAGTAAATCAGTTTAGCTATCTGATGCTTTGCCTCAAACTTCGCGTCTTCCTTCTACCAGTGAACCAGGGGACAGAAACCGACTGGCTGACGGGGCCGGCTGTCGGGTGGCAAAGAGGAAAAAGATAAATGCAAATCATAAACTTCAAGCATCGATAGCGTCGTCGTCAACATGGCACCATGGCCATCTTCGCCATCGCCTGCACCTTCGGCTTGAATTAAAGTAACAGCTGAACGAGAAAGTCGCTGCCGGGCGGGGTGACACGCTGCTCGAGACGCGCCGGGTTGGTGCTCCGCCTGGAAGGTGACAAAGAAGCGTTTATGCATGATCTGTCAGCGGTCGGTTAAAGAAAGCACTGCCACCATCTCGCCCGGCTTCACCGACCGATGCGTTCGCTGCCTGCGTCATCACTCGCCCTGAGCTCGGCTGTCGTCAGATCGTCAAGTCGATGGATGTGGCATCGTCCCGGGCCGGACGAGCCGGCCGGGCCTGTTGCATGTTTACGCCAGCTTATGTTTCTTCGACACCCCGACGCGCCGGCACGGGTTTGGTGAGCGCAAAAGGAATAAGTTTTTGGCCGCATTCGGTTCCGAACATTCGCGAAAGTTGCTCACGCCGCCCGGTTGTCGTCGTTGTCAAGGCAACCGGTGTCGACTTTAGGCCGGAACTGTATGCAAACGGCAGTCACGAGGACGATAACTTGGCAAAGGTTGATCGTTTGTTCAGAAAATGCTTCTCTTTCGGGAGACAGCTTGACGCCTTCACGCAAAGCACGCAAAGCACGCAAAGCACGCAAATGCTGGCAAGGCAACGTTTAGCAATGATTGTGGCGTTTACTTAAGGACAATTCTTATGATGCAATTTACTTCGCAAAATTGTTTTACTAAAAACGAAACAGGAAACATCAACCAGTAAACCAGTTGCAATAAGTTTCGATTTAGTTCGCTTCCGTTCGGACGCAAGTGGTGCGTTAAAAGACACTCTTACCAGCAGACGCCATCTTATTGCCCCTTGGCATTGGTCGCCACTCTGTCGCGGTCCCCCTTATGAAAACACGGGTCGAACGAGAAGTTAGTGACCAACTGTCGTCGGGACCAGTTTGAGTAAATGAGAAAATTGGATGCCCGCCATTTGATGTCCGTGCCGGGACCGTACCGTAGTAGCATCGAAAGTTGCATTGGTGTGCAAAGATCATTGATAATTTCAATGAGTCCACCGGGGGACGAATCTAAAGCCGCTCCACAGACATGAATCTCTTGTGAGGTTTGTGCGATGTTGAAATTTGCATTCGCTAAGAGTGTGAATGACATTATTTTTCCCTTCACTTACTTTTGCTGAGCACTATTTTTAACAAAGGATACAAAGGTTGATGGAGTTTCGTGGGCGCTTACTTACGCAAACGCAGGAATGTTAGATAATTCAACATTTTCTCGCTGATGGAGCAGCAAAAAAAACGGTTGTAAATGTGGAACACTTTATTAACTTTGCATGGATTTGTGATGGTCACTCGGTGAAACCTCGTGTTGGTGACGTTCGTTTTAGCTTTGCTAGTCACCATGGACAAGCATCTCGGGGTGATCGAGCGAATGGAAAAAATATCAGAAAACTGCTTTAATTAATTTTCGTCCCCTCCGATGGGTGGTCTACCTGGTCTATTCAGGGTTTTATTTTCACTCGAGAAGAGTGGTTAGTTTTTTCATCCAGTCTTTCAGATATTCAGAATGGTGGGTGGAAAACTATTTCGGAATACAAAAATCTCTGGCCAGTAGAACGAACGCTGTTGGCATCGTCGTGGTCTTTCTTTAACTTTGGTTTGGGTTTGCGCATTCACTAAAGGTTTCTTTCTTGCACGTGTCGTTTTCACGGGGCACTACAAGCGGCTTACGGAAACATAAAAGATCCAAAGTTTGCTGCTTTAAGGTCCTTCCTAAAACAGTTTTTTCAAACCAGAGAAAATTGTCTAAATTTAAGGAGCAAAATATACATACTCATAAAAGTGTGTGGTAAGAACATTTTACGTCAAAGTGCTTGGTTAGAGTTGAACGTGTAACTCCCAACATTCCAACTGCAAGTTCCTCCTAGATTTGTATGAACTACCAACGCTTTCTTGTTGGTTATTTTGAACAACTAACCTTCAGACTTTGTCATGATCAAGCTTCTAAAGCCTCTTTGACAAGTCAAACTTTTACTGTTCAATTGGAACGTGACCAATGCAAATCTTAAAACTTGTTTCAATTTTCTTCTCTACCATCCAGAGAAAGGCGGTGATAGCCGTCAGAGCGGAGCGTAGAAACTTGTCACCTTGTGCGTGGCGTAAAAAGCTGAATGTCTAGCACACTAAAACCGTACTGCAACAGGACGTGTTACAGAAATTTAATCCTTGTCCAAAATAGTATAATAAGAAAAAGTATTACCTTGCTAGTGGTACCGTGTCTCGAATAATTCGCACCCTGGCGGTAGGTTGTGTTACACTGGCGACGCTGAAAACTGTTTCGAAAAGTGAAAGATTGGAATAAATGGCAGTCGACGGTGTTAGGGAAAAAAGTAACGGCCATGCTGCGGAACAATGCGAAAACCGCCATCAGCCCCGCCACACTTTCGGTGCGGTCCGGCACGGCTGATTGGTTTTGGGGCCGTCCGACTGGCTGGAAAGTTTCCCCGGCTCCCCGGCGTGGTGCGTTCCGGTTCCGTGCAGTTCCGGCTGTGGTCGCACACACCGTAGTGCCCGAACCCGAAACCCCCGGCTACTGGTGTTCAACCGACTGGCCGTCCGGAACCGGAAATGGAACGAGCAACCGGATACGAGTTCCTTATGCCGCATGCCGCCTGCCGGGTAGGGAAATAGGTAGGGACCAATGGCCGAACTTCCGTTTCTAAAAGTAGCGCCTTTTATTACACTTTTTTCCTACCCCTACAAAACGTGTGCTCCAATGGCCACCACCGGGTAGAGGCTGGTAACGGTGTAAAGTTCAACTAAAATTAGACCATTTAGTTGTGGGTTTTGTTGCTGGTGTTGGCAAAAAGGGTCTTCGGGACATCCGTTTTGCCCAGTGAAGAAGGGTCAGTCGGCACAAGCCGCGACTTTGAGCGATGAAATCAGGGAACGACAATGCGCAAGTAATGTGTTTTCTTGGCAATTTTGCTGCCCAAAAATTATGAAGCGGAACTGGTAAAGAACAGGCTTTCTTCTGGCATTTTCTTCGCCTTTCTCGAAGTTGGTCGCTGATAGTGCTCAATGGTTATTTTTCACTTGTCGCACTTGAGTCATTATTGTTTCGGCCGCCACATAATGAACCCATTTTGTGAATACAAACGAATAATTTATTTATCCCACCATCTGCGGAACAATGACACACATTTCATTGGCAGTTAGACGGAGAAGAAGTGTCCTCGATCAAAGCTACTGTCTGTAATCGGAAAACGATTAGTGAATTTGTAGTATCCATTCAACGAAGCTACAAAATTGAACCGCGTCCATTCATTACGGTAGTGAATGTTTCCTAGTTGCCAGGCGGTAAACTCAGCGCCGACATAGGAAAGCATTCGATAGTGTTTGGCATGCTGGACTGCTACACAAACTGCATAAGCTTAATTTTCCGTTATACATACTAAAAATACTGAAAAGTTGTTACAACAGCAGAACATATCATGTACTTGTGAACAACACCCTATCTGCACCTTTTAATGGTTTAGCTGGTGTCCCACAAGGAACTATCCTTGGTCCTTCCCTCTATTATCTATTTACGTCCGACATTCTGAAAACAAGAGCGTATGAAGTGGTAATATATGCTGACGACACAGCCCTGATATCAATAAGCAAGGTAACCAAAACAACAATTAAGAACCTACAAAAACTCGTACATTCCTATAAAAATTATTACAATAACTGGAAGATAAAACTGAATCCCTTTAAAGTTCAGGCTATATTTTTCCATATAAATTCAGCAAGCGAGTTGTCTCCCTACCTGGGCAAAATATCATTATAGATAGTCAAAATATATCATGATCTTCTCACATCAAGTATCTAGGGCTGCTACTGGACAATAAACTTAACTACCGTCCATACTTAGAAATATTACATAAAATACTAGACATACTCATCGAACTGCTTTATCCATTAATCCACAGAAAATCAAAACAAAACTTTTCAAATAAACTCTTTATTTACAAAACAATTTTCTTCCCTATCTTAACCTATGCTTGTTCTCTGTGGCCGCAATGCTCCAAAACTAACTTCCTGTCAATAAAAATCAGACCGAATAAAATTCTCATAGCGATCCTCAATTTACACTGGGAACACCAAAGAATCTAGTTCTAAACCTTGCTAGTGCGCAAAGATTCGAAATTGCCAAACTAAAAGAAGTCCTAATCAATCGACGCAATAATTCTATCCACGCAACAATCCGTGAGTTAAGAGATTTTAAAGATAACTGTGGATTGTTAGCTGTAGATTTTAAAGTTAACTAGTTGTAACATGTTGTTACTTCAATCATTCATTTTGATACCCTAGACTTATTAAACAGCTGCAATCGCAATGTGGAATATCTCTGTACTGTAATCAAGCATTTATGTCGAATAAAGCTCCAAGTTTAATAATAAAAAATTCAGCCCCACCAATCGTTACACGTCGTATGTAGCTTAGTATCGTGTCACTTCCAACACGCCTCATTGCGCCTTGTGTGCGTAGCAAACGTCGTGTGTACGGAAGTAATGCGCCCATCCAACGTGGCGCTTTTATGGCCACGACTTCGAGCATCGTCGATTGTCTACACTGGTCAGCTGTTTTCTTTTCGCCTGTGGTTCTCATATTGTTTCTGTTTCGCTGTGCCCAAGGGAGAGTGAAATTTGAGCAATTTCACGACAGCATTAGTGAGGTGAGACTCGTGAGGTGAGGCACATGTTGGTTTGAGCGTACTAATAACGGTGAAAAACTAACACCAATCTCACTGTGACGACAGTATGTTGATTGTAGATCATCCCTTTCACTGTTCATGGGGTTCTTGCGTGACATGCGTTCAGTAACGATTAACATGGTTTCAACTTGTGTTGTCTTCAATTTTGATTTAAAATCCGCGTGGTAAGGTACTACCAAAAACAATCTTTTTTCAACGTTACAGACCCCAAGAGTGTTGGCTTGCGTGTTAGTTGGAAAAAACAGTCCCCACCGTCTGTGCTGCAAGCAGTGACCGTCATGCCAAACCCATTTCCAATACGATCCGTGAGTGTTTAGTAATGCGGGGAATGTCTGACTCACTCGGTGAGTGGCACGAGAGAGGACTTCGATGTTCATAGCAGCAACCTCCGGCGTGGCAGTCGTACGTGGCGCATACACGTTGGCTCAACTCTATGCTCGTTCGTGAAAACCGGCTTTTGGTCGCTGTGTCTCGGCTGTGTGCTGCTTCTGCAAGCCTCTGTGCGTGCGTGGCGTGGCGAAGGAGGGCGAAGCCTTGCAAGCCGGGGTTGGGTTGCAAGGGTTGCAAGCCGGGCGAACACAACAACGTCGTAACCGTAACACAAACCAAGTGCAAACCTGTTTCGAAAGTGTGTCCCACTGCAGCCGTTGGAGCGCGGATCGCGAATCAGTGCCAAGCAGTGAGTTAAGGCGGAAGTTTATTTGTTTTTGGCCTGTAATGGAGCAGTCGGCACCGTCCGCGAATGCGAATTTAGCGAGGGCGAAAAACGGGATGAAATTGTGCCAGGTTTGTTTTTCATATGGCCGGCCGCCGGGGCATATTGTTTACGTGGCCAATTTGTAAAAAGAGCCCTCGGCGCACGCCAAAAAGTAACGCACAAACCCACCCGGTAGATCCTCAGCCGTCCATCCAATTGGCCACAGCTTCGAGCATGATAATGTGACAAGAAATTGTGTGCTAACCCGATGGCCAAACAGAGCAGGAGTGAAATGGAGAAATTTCCGTGTGCCCGATGCCTTCCGATTTATCATGGAACGTAAAACCGCTAAAACGCAAACACTGGTGGGCTGCTCCGAGGTTTGTCTTTGCTTTCTCCAAAAATACGTGCTTGGGGAAAAGCTATCATTTTAATTTATGGTTTATTTTCGATGGCCGCAAGTTATGTCGTAGAAGATCCTCCGAACTATGCTGCGGGGTCCGTTTATGCGCTCAGGCGATTTTTGTGAGGACTGCTTCAGCTTCTGGTTTTCGGCAGAGATGAAGAGCGCTGTCGTCAGGGGTTTGTTGACTTACGTGAGATATCACACAAAGACTGCATTCTGTCTCCAGATGCCAAGTGTGTCCGGTGTGATGTGGTTTATGACAAAATCATTGTTTACCATATGTTTGACTAGTAAATGTTTTGTCTATAAGCTTACTGGGTTGTGTATAAAGTTTTGCGGGTCAATACCAGAGAGCGCTGCTAGCAACCTAATTTTAATTTTTATTACATTGGTACACTTTTCATATGTGTGTGAAGGTGTGTGAAGTTTTATTTCAATCTGTCCCTTAATTTTTATTTACGTGCCATTTGGTATCAACAGTATTTTTACGATGAAAAGAATCAAGTATCGTGCTGTGACTTAATTTTTATTTTTGAAAGGTTTAAAAGCAAAGGAAAATTATGAACGAATGTTGAAAGTGTATAAGTATTCTTCAGCTTCAATTGATAAATTGAAAGAGTTTAAACGTTACGTTACATAGTTTCTGAGTTTAAACGTGGTCATACTAGCCTTCAAGACGACCCATGGCAGAAATGTAAAAAACAGACACAACATCTGAAATCGTAGAAAAAATACATGATGGCGTATTGGAAAATCGTCAAATCACTTTAAGAGATTTAGTATAAGGTCTAGCCATCTCATTGAGCAGTATTGTTTCATTATTGTTGTAACATTTTGCACCAACTGGAAGAGACAATTTTGTGAAAAAAGACACGGTTTGAAGAAGAAAAACATCCTTTTTCCTCAGGGCCATGCACCCTGTCACAAGAGCATTTTGAAAATGGCCAAAATCATCGAATTAAAGTTGTTTTAGTATCCTCCGCATTCACGAGATTTGGCCTCTATCGTCTTCCAACTGTTTTCCGACCCAAAAAAATCATGCGTGGAAAGCGTTTTTCATCAAATGTTGACGTCATAACAGCTGTGGAAGCGCAGTAAGAAGCTCTTCCAGTTTCTCACTTTGGACGGAATTCTTAAATTGGAGTCTTGCTGGATAAAGTGCATTCATTTCTGGGAGACTATACTGAAACATACAGTGAACTTTACATCATAGAAATGTGTTTTTATTATCGACCAGCAAAACTTTATACACAACCTAGTATATGTGTTTCCCCAATCTAGCCATTTGAACGCGCGAATAAAAATAAGGGGTTTAAATGTTCTCCAATCTCGGGCCCATAAATTGACGGCAAGATAGCTTCTGACAGCTGTCAACGGATTGGCAAAAAAAAAAAAGTTTAGCTCGTCATTTGTCCGGTTGAGTAGTTTTTCGGTGACGTGATGTCGTGATCATTAAGCCCGGTCACCGGACCAGTCGGGTTTGGCTTCTGAGCTCTGAAGAGAGTGCTAAATGCTGGGTTTACTGCGGAACACACATAGTGATGGTGGTGATGGCCAGCCGTTAAGTTGGAAGAAGATAGTAACTTTAGCGAATTTCGTAGTGTCCATTTCTTCCTTTGTGGGGCAACATGATTTAGACACCAACAGACACTTTTCACGTTTCTGGTTTTTTTTTCTCTACTTAGCCCCTCCCAGGAGGGTCTGTGACCAGAAGCGAAGAGTCACTGGACGCTTTATGTGTTCACGTTACGCCGGGATTTCGAGCAATCGTAAATCGTGTGAAAACCAACGCGCCCGTCAATGATGCGCGATAGGCACCATTTGTACCAGTCCGGGAGCTCCGAGTTTTCCGAAGCTTTGATTCGATTTATAGTTTTCCAGCTCATAATCACGGCGTGGCGGGAGTGCCGGGCGTGTCGGAAAATCGGACGATTTATGACACGGGTCGGATGAAAGGCGCGAAAGATGATCCAGGCAATGGCGCGCATCCTTCGACTAGGGTGTAGATTTCTTTGCACGATGGTTTCGGATTACGGTGGAGGAACCTCAAATTGATCCTTTAGAGCGCACGTATAAGTGGCGAGTGTCTGGTTGATTGGTAGCCGTCCCTTCCGGAGAGACGTGGGTGATGGTTTCATATCCACCTGAATCAAGTTTCATGCGCCGCCCGGGGACGGATACATCTAATTGGGTACTAGTTGGGTGATAAGACACGTTTTTTGTGTCAATTATCGCTGGTAATTGGTTAATCATTTTCATTGGGATATAAGAAATAATTTCTCGACGTGTTAAAGCTCTTTATGTCACTGTAAAAGTACAAAACGAAGGTTTGATTTCAAATTTGAAATAAACTGTACCTGTACTGTACAGTAATGTAGAACACTAGAGTTCAAGTGGACACTAGAATTTTAGTATTAATAACAAACATACCTGAAACGGTTGCATTATGTTTGATGGCCTTTAAAAAAGTACAGCAACAAAATTGGTTGCGTTGAATCGGCGGGATAAAATAAATTTTGGAGTTTAAAGGATTAGAAGCTGAGCTAACACCATTTGTTAAACTACCCACAATCACTACGTTATCGAAAATAAATCATGAGATTAGTACTACATTACATCATCCTAGTACTCGGTATTGTTAAAAATTCCAAATTTATCAAACTTTTCAACAACATTCCAATTACAACGACTGTATGCAAAGGATTACATATAACAACAAGTTACTAGTCAGCATACCCAATGAACTTTTCGATGATAAATTGAGTGCCATTTACAACGTATTGCGCCCTTTTGGTAAATATGTTACAAAAACTTGAAAAAACGAAAATGTGCAAGCCTTTCGAAGCCTTTGGAGGTTTGTGTCCTTGAATATCCCCCCCGGGAACGTAGTAAAACACGGGATCATCACTTGTGGTTCGCATATTTGTTTCCGCTCGCTTTGCTGCATTCGTTCGGTTTGGTGGTTCGGCTCAGGGAGTTTCTAACGCCCCACCCGCAAACAGAGGGCCGAATGGTCGCTAGGGACAAATATCCTGTGTCCGGCGAGCGTCAACCAAGCGAAAGTGTGCGGTCCGAAAGAAGGGACAAGAACGAAAAAAAGCGATAAAACCCTCACTTTAGTTGAGATTGAAATAAAGCAGACTCAGCTAAACGTGGCCATTCCTGAGAGAAATAGGTTGATGTGCTATGCATAAGCAAGCACGGCCCCGCATAGAATGCGTTAGCCATAAAATGAGTTTGGCAGATATCGGCTGGTAAGTAATCATTCTCGTGAGAATTTTCGTTCTCAAATATGCACACTGGTCGTGTTTAGCCATAACCAATGGAAGGACGTGTTCACTCCCCGTTTCGAACCCGGCGAGATGTTGCCGTGGCCGAACTAAGTATTCAACATTAGGGACAGCGAGTTCACAGCGAAACCTTCAGTCCCCTTAAACGCACGACGAGGAGCGGAAAATCGGAAAAAAGGTCCATCCATTACGAAGGCAACTCGCGTGCGCGGTGTCCACGGAGCAGGGATAGATCCGTTTCCGAACTCTCCACCATGGTGATCTCCTTACGTCATTGCTGCAAAATGGATACATCTTTTGCATAATGGCGTAGCGATGAGGTTAACCAGCGTCTCTAGCGCCATCGCCGGCAGCTATTTGCTTTAATTGAATAATATTCTTTTACTTTTAGTTTTTATTTGCTTTTGATACTGCATACGGCCGGCAGGCCCGGCAGACAGTGATAACATGGGGGTTTGTTTGTTTGTTATTACAGTTTCTAGAAGGAGCATAATGCTTTTCTCATAAAGACTTAATTAATTTATGCTCCGGCACCGGCTTGGGGCGGGACAAAGAAGAAATGAGGCCGAAGGGAAAAATAATCTATTTTTGCTCACATCACTTCGGAAACACTCTCCGTTTGATGTTCATTCGTTTGGAGAAAAATCAGAATGACGATCACGTCACTGCTGGCAGCAAAAATGTGTCGGAAATCGAGCCGGCCAGACCTATGGGAAAGAAAAGCGGGGGACAGTTATCTATCCACTGGGCGGAAAAATGTCGCCAAAGAATTCGTCGCTTCAGTATGTGAAGTGGAGATCTTTTCGTTCTCTTCACCATCCAATTCCAACATTCTTCGACCGACTTTCACTTCCGCCTTCGTCCTGCACTTTATTGAACCAGACAGGCTGCACAGGCGTTACACTTGTGCCGCACCGCATGGCGGTGAAGAAAATACCGGTTTACCAAGAACCGGAAGGTGAAAATTAGACTCGCACGTGTTGGCAACAAAAATGTGTCTTCTTCGAAATATTTTACATTTTCGTAAAACCTCGTGGGCGCATTGTTGCGCAAAACTTGGCGTTGCTACGTACAAATTTTCTGAAAATCTTGTACAGAGATTGTTTTTTTGAATGTAGATGGTTCGTTTAGTTGAATTAGGATTAAAGTAAAATGGAATTCCAGTAAATTGTTGTTACAAAATATGGTAAACTATTTCTTTATGGCATCGTCCAACGGAATCATCTAGAATTAGAAGAATCTAATTAAAACAAACACTCCGTTATTGGTAGGCAATAACCCAAACGATTCTGCACCTTCGTGGTGGAATGCCATTCATGCATTTCTTATGGTGTGAAGGTGGACCAATTTGCTGTGCAAATGCCTCTGTTTCTTTCCGTAGCACCTTGGTATTAAGACATATTTTAAAGCCACGAGATACTCGTACGATGAGCACGGCTAGAGAATGTGGAAAAGTAACCTTTTTTCGCAACTCCTAGATCCACGTTTGAGTGGAACGAGCTCACTATCTATCCACTTGGTTTGTGAGAAACTTGAAAAAATGTAATGGAAGAAAGATTATTTCCTTAAGAATAGTTCCGCGTGTGTTGAACACATAACCCGTACGCGAGTGCATTACCGTGAAAAGGATGGTGTGCCGGAATTGGATTGTTTAAAAAATTGCAGAACTGGTGCTCCAGTTTTTTTTTTGCTGCAGCCGTTTGGGGTTAACTTTTGCTTCCAATCGTCCAACTTCTCCGACGTTAGGGCATCGAAATATGGCACATTTCCGATGGTCTCGGAATGTGTCGAGAGAAATGGACTTATCAGCGGACAGAATGCTACACTAGTCTTTCGAGAAAGAGAAGCAGCAGACGGAGCAAATGCACCAGCCAGCACATAAACGTTTGCTACTATTTAACAACCTTCCATGGCATGGCGTGCAAGGACCATTTGCTAGTTCACACAACATGCCCACTTTATTGCACATCCACTACGCCATTCCAGTGGATCAGTCGGAGATATGTTCCAGTAGCGATCGTAACTCTTGCCCCGTCTCGAAGATGGTCTTTTCGATTTCGTACAGATTTCCCTGCTTTCCACCGTCGCTCGGTGCTGCTGCTGCTGCTGGGTTCACGGTGGGTGATGTAAAAGGGGTGAGCATCTACGGTGAGCGTTGTTACAATAATTTATTTGATTTCCAACGGAAGCAATATCGTGTGTTCTCTGCTTCGCTGGTCACGGAAGACGACGTGCAGGCCTTGCTTAAAACTAACGTGCCACCATCTTGCGAATGACTTCGGCAGCATAGAGTAGTGACGCCAGAGCAACGTGCGCAAGTAGCGTACGATTGCCTAACCGCGAGCCCTGCAAAGTACTTAGAACCTTGCTGGACTAAGGTTCAGAGAAAGACTGGTTTTTGCTCTAACGATTGCTTGATAAACCGTACTTTCGTGGCTACGTTATTTGGGCACATTCTTCAATAGTCTCCAAAACGTTTTTTACGGATCTTTATTTATGTGGCAATTGAATAACATAGAAGCTATGCTTTGATGCATTGGTGCGAAATTTAAAATCACTGCCTAAATGTCTTTCCCTCGGTAACTCTGTAAGAGATGTTGAGGTCCACAAACTTATCAACCACCAAGGGGGGCACCAAGATAAACTGCCACAGCGAGCCGTTGGGTGCACCTGTGCGCGCTGTTCGAAGCGGCCACCGTCAATAAAGCACGAGGAATGCATTATCCATTTGCAGGTCACATGGTTAAGAGTTCCCGGGGTGCTGAAAGGCACGGGTGTAGTAAGACACGGCAAAAAAAATCCCCAAAACCAAAATCAATTTGTGGGACTTTTTGCCTCGGTCAACCTTTTCGGCGCATTTGCCGACTTCCAGTACTCACTCTTCGTGCCAGCATTGTGCCTTCCGTATTGAGTGCAACTTGCAGCAGCTCCTAGGCGCTGATTCACCTCACAGGGTGTACAGGGAGAAGATTTGCTGTAAAACAATTTTAATCCAACTCTACCCTACAAACACTTACCCGGTGAGGGTGCCCTCGCGCAAGGAGATAAGATTTGTCGCTGGAACCATTTGTGTGGCGCTTGTTGAGCGTGTGGAGCGTTGTTTACAGGGGGAAAGATTAGCTCTTTTTTTTATTACTACTTGAATCTTATCACCACCTCCACTGGTTGCGCTACATCGGCGCACATAGCACACCGTGGGCGCGCGGTGATGTTCCCGTTCATCATGCAATCAGCGGAAGTTTGAGCAGCGCAACAAAGAACGCAACAGTTTCCGCGACGCCGTGTTTTGCTGTGCAAAGATTGGATACACCGTTTAATGTTACCCTTATGTTACCCCGTGTACGGTACCGTCGACCGTCGGTTGGAATCGTTTTAATTTACATACCGAAGTAGATGATACCTTCTTCACACAGGCGCCAGGCGACAGAATGGGATCCGTGTGCCGTGGTTTGCCGAAAGCATCACGCGCTCCTTAGGCGCTGCCTCTTTCGTCGTAAACCCGACCGACATTGTTTTGCTTCAAAATTTGAGAAAATTTGAGACACAGTAACCGCACGGCAGTCGGACTGAGTGATGTTGCGCAAGAGGAACCGCAATTTCCCTCGTGTTTTCCTTGCCGCTGGGTGTTGGGAATGCTTTTAAAACGAATGATTTTGATATTTTTTGCGCCCCATTTCGCGAAACTGAGAAGAAAATGGTTTTCAATTTTCTTTTAGTTTCGCGCTGGACAATGGTTTTGCGAAGAATCACTTTCGTTGCTTTCTTTGCGCAAGGAAGCTTTGCCGCGCGCAAACAGACCAGTTTGTCGTCTTCGCTGCGAAGCACAATGATATTGTAGGAGTTTTGCATAAAACATACGAAAGGTTTTTTGTCTTTTAAATCATCTTATTTTTTTGGAATCGAGATCTTCGAAGCGAATATAGATTGAACCAGAGGGCATTACTTCAGGACAGCCAAATGAAGTTGTACATCGGAAGTATTGACGAAAAAATGTGTTTGTGTAGCAAGCAAATAGTTTCAAGCGAACTACATTTGTAAAACTTTGCTTGATTCGAATCGTTTTTTCGGGAAAAATGCAGCAGCGGGAAGAAATGACAAAATTACAAAATGACATAAATAAGACAAAAATAACCAGTAATGTGCAAAAATGTTCAATAAAAGCTGGACAAGGTTCTAAAAAATAATCAAGAATTATGAAAATGGGCGTAAGAAATCAACACCGCAACAAATTGACAAACGTATAGTTGACATCTCTACAAATCATATTCTACACGTCAAAGTTGCTTTTCATTCTCGTATTTCATACAAGCTTTTGCTGTTTTGAAATCCTTCCTTTGTTTCACCGGCCACTGTAGATTCTTGTCGAATCGTATTTTCACCGACAAGAAATGGCAGCCGGGGGAAACCAACTCGAAGTCCAAGAACAAAGAAACGGTCTCCGATGTGCCCATACTGTTCCGACAAACGGAAGATTGTGCGTCGAAGGTGGATTGCATTAAGGCAACGAAGAAAATTGACTTTCAGTGCATTGGCAGCTGACAGGTGCGTATTGTGGCGATTTAATAATGCACCAGCCTCCCGTCCAACGATATTACGCTCGCTCATACTACAGATGCAAAGGATACGTCGAGGACTCCGGACACGGCAATATGCAGCGCAAATATTTGCAATCTGCGTGCCGGATAGGCATTTCGCTGACGGGTGATTGTTTCGTGTTGGTTCAATTTCACGTTACCGTGCGTGTTTTCATGCTACGTGCGAGGGATTAATAGCATTTCCATCGCTCCGGTGTTCTGGAAAACAATAATATTGAATGGCTTATGCTTAGACATTTTGAAGACTCTTTCGAAGTGGCCTGCATAGGCCGCGATAGCTTGTTTTTAGTCATTTCAACACTCATTACTTATCGCCGCACGTAAACTGTTTACACAGTATGAACTGCTCGTCGCAACCTTCTCTAATGATTACGATGAGAGTAACACAAATCCCTGCTAAATATAATGAACTAGCATCAGCCACAAGGGTGTTGTTAAGCAAAATGGCAGAGAGGATAGAAGCATTTCATGCTGGAGCATGGAAAAAGGGTTTCAACTTTGTTCGCTTCACCACATACAATCCCTGGCCCGGAAGTTATTTTGGCATCGTTTTGATGAAGTGTCATGAATTTTCTTTTTCCAACCGGTGACCAACATTATTATGTTTAACGCTTGAATGTAGAAAAGGTCACCTAATGATCAGCCACGTGCGTGGCATATGTTTTTGACTCAACCGGGAAGGTCGCTGTAGAGATGAACGAATTACATTTATGCTTTAATTGTTGGAACCATGAAATGCTGCGAGTTTTGGTGGTTTTGTGCAATAATGATAGTAAAATTTTGCATGCGATAAAGCTTAGAGCTCGCATAAAACAATGGAAGTTTTGTTCAGAGAGATATTGATCACACACTGATCTATTGAATTATGTAAGTGATGATTACACAAGTAATGCTCAGTTGAGTGATAACTGCAATCAATTTTGATCAGGTTTTTGACATGTTTGAAACGAATATAGTGATTAATTCTGCCATTACCGTTCTCTGGTAAATGATTACCCTTTGACGGGATCGCTCACAAAACTAACAACATTGTTGTTGCGAAACACTTCTTCCCTGTTAGTGGCTCGGCACTCAGACGTTCCCGTTCGAGTGCTATCACTGGGAACCGCTTAATAAGAAGCTTTTCTCAGATTCGCTAGCGTTGCGCTAATTTTTCTTCGAACTATTGTCGCGTTTTTTCGCTTCTCCACGTACCTGTCGTGTGGTGTTCCGGACTTGCTGGTCTTCTGGACCAACGCAAACCATCATCACTGCCTACGCTCGCTCGCTCGGTGGCTGGATGTGGTGTATATTTACATAAAATTACGGGCGTCGTCGCCTGGATTTCATGCTAAATATCTTCAGTCTTCTGCATAAGCGTAGGGCGGCCAGCCTGCCCTCCTTTCATTCACGTTGCATAACAAACGGTCCGGGTCCGTTAGCCCGCTGCGCGCCCTGGTACGGGTTTGTGGCGGTGGTTGGTTTATGTTTCGTTCATCCCCCGATAAGCTTTGTGTGGAACCTCTCATTCCGCGTTCTGTCTTGCAGTCGCCGCCATTACATCCGCCCGTAAAATGAACTAAGCCCGCTCGGTTCACCTGCGATGAAGCCATTTCCGTTTTCCGGTTGTGTTTGAAAGAACATTTGCCAACAAACGAAAGAATGAGAGCGCTGCCTGCCCTCGGGGGGGCGGTAGGCAATGCATTTTTCTGGCATTCTGGGCAAGGTTGGGGCCACGATTTCAAATTACGTCCAGAAGGAGGATCAAGGCCGGGCGAAGATCGTTCCTCCGATGAGCGCCGGATTTCGCTCAAACTAAGAAACGCGCTTTGGTACGGGTTTTCCGCGACGACCCTCGGCACTGCTGTTAATAAACGAATGCGCGCAAAAGCGGCAACATTTTTCCCTTCATCCTTTTGGTTTCTGTCCTCCCGCAAATTTAGTTTTGCAAAAGAGCAACTATTTTCTTGCTCGTAGGTTACAATTTAGTGAACATAAATTCACTTTCCCATTTGCGATGAGTAAGGAAATTTTCCACGGCAGCAAAAACGGAGATGGCAGGAAGGAAAATGCAGCGCAAGAACGTTCTGATAATTGTACAGAAAATGGTGCCGCTTCTGGGACCGTAATGAGATGACGTTTGTGGAGGTTCGTAGCAAGAGCCGTGGACCGTGGTCCGGACTCGCTAACCAGCCCGTCCTACTACTTATAGCATTGTTTTTAAATTTTATTCACATATCGGATACGTTAAACTTTAAAAAAAATTAATTTTGTAAACAAAAATGTTTCACAAAAAAGCACATTTGTGGTATGAAGTTTATTGCAAGTTTATTGCAAGTTTATTTGATATCTGTCGTATAATGATTAGTGCTCCAATTTTCGTTGCCAACCGGTGCCGATATCCGTGTCATTTCATACTGGCTGGAACGTGGTTTAGGACTAGTAATTGTAGCGTTTTCACCGGACTTCATGAGGACAGACCGAACCTGGGTTGGCAATTACAGTTTCCCTTCCGGTCAAACGGTTCCTACCGAGCTTGGATGTGTCATTTTTCTCAACACGAAAACCAAGCCTGTGAGAATTCCCAGCTTCTAGCAACTCGTGAAAGTCGTTTGCTGTCCACCATTGCCCGAGCGACGAGATTATGTACCGATTGGATGGAGCTGCGGTACAGTTGCCGTTCTATCTTGCGATATGCGTTTCCGGTACACGAACGGGCCGTCCCAACCTTTCGGTTGATGGGTGACGAAAATATGATTTGGCATTATCGCTCCCCGATCACAATTAACGGTGGTGGTGGTGCCAGGGTGTTGATCGATAATGAAGCGCTCATCGCCAGCATCGCCGCTGGCGAAATGGCCGATGAACCGGAAAACGGTGGTAATGGCACGGATGAAGCGTTTGATGAGAACGAGAATTAGCACACGCCATTAGTGCGTGTCCAATTTTCGTTCGGCGGAAGGCGGTATCCTTACCACAGAATAGCGTGCAGTACGTACGCCATCCTTTATCCTTGCTCATTTCTATGGGTTTAATGGCATTTGTTACAGGTTATCGGCTACATTGACGGAAATGTCAGTACATATTGGTCTTTTGCGTGAAATTAATCCTGCACAAATCCGAACTGCTGATGGTCAGTGTATTCGTTTTGTTTTAGATTAATTTATACTTCCATCTGTAGAAGCATTGTGTGTTGTTTCTTATTGCTCATTTTGTTTACTTCATTTGTTTTGCAGTCGATTATCAGTGTAAGCATGAATCAAAAACAGCTAAACCACAATACCAAACCCAACAAGTATGATGTGTATGTACACTTAAGACAAGCAAAAATTCGATTGCAAAGCGTTCGTTCAAAACATTAATTTATGAACGAAAAAAAGGAGTTTTATTATGCTGAAAAACACAACAAGGGGGGAAGTGAAGGTGGTCGGGCCTGCCAGTTGCCTATAAATACGCTATAATGACGAACGACGGAACCTTGACGGTACCTAATGACGGACACGGGGTGGTTTTGATATGATGATTATGTTTCGGGTAGCGATTTGTACTATTTATGACTCATCATTCGGCTGTGCTTTGGAGCAAAGCAAATTAACGGCCGTTTAAGAGCCTCTGTCCAACTGCAGGAAGCGCATCGAACGCGAGCCGAGTAGAAATTAATGGTATTTTGCTCCCGAATAAACGAGGTTTTCAATGTTGTTTTACGTCTTCTTTTATTGCAGATAACGGAGGAAGGGAATTAATTGAGGAAACTTCAACCGAGCACGATGTAGTTATTTTAACAAGCGTTATGTTCGACAAATGGGTACAGTGCACCGGGCTTCGCTGCCCATCCGGGTGTTAACCACGGCCATCCACAGCATCATCATCGTCACCACTATTGCAGCCGGGGAACTACTAGGGCGCGTGATCATCAGCATGACGAGATGATCATCGCCAGATCGCACCGAAATGGAGTGCCCAGTCCGTCGTTCCCATCCGTTGCCGACGCTGCGGCTCCCCGTGCTACTAATTATTCATCGAAAATGCATTAACATTCATCCGCTGACCACATGGTGCTTTGAACCATGACCATGCTCTGCACTGGCTCCTGCCGCTTTTATACTTTATGAAATTTAAAGCCTGCGGTTCGCTTTAGAGCATCAAGCACGCTGTTGCAGTATGCGGTGTGCAGATCGGCAGGTGGTTTCAGGAAAATTATTCACTCACCAAAGGTGCGGCGCAACATTGTGGTCATTTTCCGTGTGCTTTGTTGTGCATTGGTGGCATGTGGAAAATCGAGTAAATGACACAAAAATTAAAATGAACAAGAGGGCGACAATAACGGTACTAATGAAACTAGGTTTCCACACTTTCCACACAATTATAATGGTAATAAGGAAGCCTGGTCATAACACTGGTAACATATTTTTTGTTTAAGTTGATTTGAATAGCTTCAACAAGCAGTAGCGAAATGAGATAAAATTTTGAATTGTTTTCAATTATGATCGTAAAAGTTTATAATGATATCATTATATTTATTATTATAAAAATCAAAAATATTAGTGAATCAAAAATATAACAAAAATATGCAACGTTATGTTGATTTATCAAAAGTTATAGAAACCGATGAAGCTACAACGAGAGATGAATATATACTTTCGATAGACGAAGCATTTCAGTTTAAATTTCAATTACACTTATCGGTCGCCACACTATGTTAACCTTCACATTAAATGCCACATTTTAGTACAAAGTTATAGCTATAGTTATAGGTAGTAGTTTGCGTAACAACAGTGTGCAGCGTAGCATACTTGATTGGTATTATGTGCCATCATTTCGCAATTGGGAAAGTTGTTGACGAAAAGCACAATGAAACGCATACCAAACTCAATTCTTTCTCCCGGTCTGGGAAAGTACACACTGTAGTACTCATTCATCTAGTAGCCACTTGCTTATTTACCGATTGGCCAGTGTTGTCATCAATTGTGGAATGCGTCAACTCATGCAACCGATATTATTGTAGCCGGTGGCGATGATTGTTGCCTGGTGCTGTTGCCGGTGTCTGTGCTTTATTTATTTCGGTGCTGCATATGTTGAGTGCATTCTGTGAGCATAGTTTACATTCCGCTTCGTCCGCCGTTCCGCACTGTTGGCAGTGTTTTTATTTGAATCGTTGATTATTAAAATATCACACATTTTGTTTGCATATCGCGCCCCCAACTCGTGGCTCGTGTTCGGTATGCAACAATTGAGTTTTTCCGGTGAATGTTCACGTTCTCACCACCACCGACGACGACGACGATGACGTCCAGCCTGAAGGGGTTTCCGAAAGCGCCACGGTAAATATTGGACAAGTGAAATGGAAGACTGACGACGTCAAACGGAAGTGCCAGTTGCACACCGGGTTGTGCGATCGCCACAGCTATCGTCTCGGCGGGAAAGTTGTTGTCTGCCGCTTTTTTACGATATTTTGGGGGGCCATACCCAGCTGTGGGTTTCATCATTTTTAATTTGCTTCCGATGGGCTACATTTTACAGCACGGAACCCTCGCACGGAACGCTCGTTATCAGCCAGCTTTTCGAACATGCAACACAGCGGTGTCATCGCTATCACACGTTCGTGTGCTGTAAAACGTATCTAACTTCATTTAACAACACGTTCCGTCACGATGGTCTCAAAAGTACCGACGAAATATGTGGCTACCAAATGGCTATCAAGTTGTTGGTGGAAGCGAAGAAAGCGAAATAAGGGATGTTTTGTGCAGACGCGTCAGTATGGGTTCGGCAAGTCAGTGGACAACATAAACTCGGCACTGTTTTTTCATCGCTCGCCGCTAGTGGAAGTGTGTAATGAAAGGTTGAACACGAGTGAGAGCAATTTTTAATCTAACAAGGCATAAGTATCTCCCAGAAGATCAACAAGCATCGGTTACCTAAATTCAGGCATCACAAGCATCAGTTACGAACGCTAATGCTACGTCTAGTCAAAATGTCCTTTTTACAATAGGACGTGCGTTAGTAATGATGCATATTTTTATCGTTTAATTATAGCTGCGTGCAACGCGACCAAGAGCAACGTGTATTCTGTGACGTGTCCGTGCTGGCAATCCATCGATGTGGAAGGGAGGGAAAACGTGAAAGTTTCTGAATGTTGGCCATCGTCTAGTGTATGCCATGGCACGTGTGTGATAAGTGTGAACGTGTGCTAAAGAAAATATGAACCATCGTCGTTGTGCGGTCGAGGTGGAAAAATTGTAGCAGCATAAGCGTGCAGAAGCTTTTTTTGGCATTTTTAGGGTCACAGTGCAGTGTGTAATGCCGACGCGGTGTTTCATTTATGTGTAGTTGAAGGGTAACAGTTGTGTTGTGTTCCGTTTGTTAGTGGTGAGTGAAGTGCAGCAAAGGGGCAGTGTGGTGAAAAAATGTCCACCATCAGTTTTAGCCGCATGTTTCGCGGCAAGTTCCGCACCAACACGTGCCGGATCGTGCTGCTGACTTCGCTCGTTTGGCTGCTGATCGATGTGGTGCTGATCGTGAAGTACGCCGACTGTCCCAGCTCGGGCGGTGGTTCTAGCTGGCTGTGCAAACACAGCGGCCCCGGAGAGTATGATGTTGAGGTAAGCATTGGGGGCACTTCGTTTCGACCGGATTTTCGAGTCGTTTGATAATTAAATATTAAAACGTGCTTCATTCTAAACATGTTTCGAACGCATAAACTCTTGGATGGCTGTGCTAGAATTTGAAAGTTGATCAACATACATACTTTCTTATATTCTCTCACTTGTTCACTAACGTTTACTTCAAAATCAGGATTTTGGTTATTAATTGTTTGTAGTAAAATGTTTTACCTACATTTCCATTTCAAATTATCCTGCTATAGACATCCTTTAGTTAACAAGTCTGTACATCATTATCGAACATGAACTGCGACTTATTCAAGTTTAGCGGAGTTCAGCAAAACTATAACAGATTACTAAACAAGTCTGGCTGTCGCTGTTTGCCACATGAAAATGCCACTACACCGCATTACTGTGCGCACCGCACTGTCAGCGCAATACGGAGTATTTTGGAATGCAGCGATGGTGCCGTTCTGTTTCGTACTTCCTTTTGCAAAAATATAGAATCGTTCGCATCGCGATAATGCGAAAGTTCAAGGGCTGCTAAAGTTGCACCGTGCCACGTCGATGCAGTTGGCCCACGACGCAGTGCGTAACGATAGAAAATGCCGGGTTCGTTAGTTCAATCGATAATCGGCTCATTGTTCCTAGTGCTTCACATTCCACGGAACCAGTGCTATGCGAGTGCGTGGTGGGTAAACTCCGCGTTCCGTAGGTCACATAGGTTTTCGGAGGAAGGTACGAGACATTCAATCTGGCTGAAGCAAGCTGTGAAGGTTAAGTAACTCAGTTATCAGAAGCATAGCGCCAACCGATGCACATACTAGGGTGTTCAATAAGTTCTTTGTCTCGATAATAAAAATAAATATTTATGGTTTAAACTTTGTTATAGCCTCCCTGAACATCAATGTACTTGATCGCACGAGACTTCAATTTAAGAATTCCATCCCTCAAGCGAAAAACTGGAATGGCTTCAAAATTCGCTTCCAGAGCTGCACCATTTGATAAAAACGTTTTTCACGCATGATTTTTTTTTTATCTGAAAATAGATGGAAGTGCATTGTTCCATTTTTAGCGAATGCGGCATCTATTTTTCAAACAGCTTTTTGAAACCTAATACTTTATTCAAAATATTGTTAATACTACTCAGGGCTAGGCCTTATACAAAACCTCTTTCAGTGATTCGATTTTCCAATGCGATATCCTGTGTATTTTTTACGATTTCAGGTGTTGTGTGTATTTTTGACGTTTTGGATGGATCGTTTTGCAGACTAGTACAATCACGCTTAACATCAGAAACCCCTTTTCAGAAACCTTTCAAAAATAAACATTCAATCACTCCACAGTACTTGATTTTTTCCATTGTAAAAAATACTGACATGTCGATATTAAATGGCTTGTTAGAAAAAATTAAGCGACTGATTGGAATGAAACATTGCATACGTTCATATGAAGAGTGTACCAATATAACAAAAAAATTAGGCTCGTTGCAGCGCCCTCTGCTATCGAAGCATAAAACTTATTGAACACCCTGGTAGTCTAAGGGTAACAAGACCTGATCCATCATATCCAGTTTATACCACCTCCGAGGATGATATTTGAAAACCGAATTTTCAAACAGATCAACAGATCACTTTTTCGTGTTTTTGCAATTTTTCACGGTTCAGATCCAATCGGCAGAAAAGGCGTTTGAAATTGTTTGCCGACCTGTCCACCAGTGAAAGAAGTTTCACGTTGTTTTATATTCATAATTTAATTTGCATTGTCGTCTGTAATAAACAAATGCCGCTGTTTGGGCTAACTTTGTACACTCTTCTGGGCCAGCTGATGCCATCACACCTGCATGGCGCTTCCGTGATGCACCGGAGCTAGTATCTGTAGTATTTTTCTTTGCTGTTGAAAGATCGCAAGCCCCACCAGCCGCGACGGCGGTCGACGAACATGCGATAGAAGGATGCGATATTGCATCGATAAATCATGGTTCACATTCGGCCATGAACGGAGCCCGTCGTCGCTGTGGAACTTCCATCGTTTTGTAGCGCATCTGTTCGCGAATTTAGATAGTTTTCCTCCACCCCCCACTAGGTCGCGGTTGTGCCGCCCTCACCGGTTTCGCTGATGTGGCCGCTGTGGAATGCATCGGAAAGTAAGGCAGTCCCGCGTTTTCCGGGCTATTCGCGAACTCGATGTTCGATTTTGCTTCGTTGTGCCTCGCTGTTTAGTTGTTGGCAGTATTCCATAACTTCGAGACGAGGTTTTCCCGTTCGACGGTGGTGAAACAGAACGAACTCCTAGCGGTATTGAATGTCTGCGGTTTTCGGGATAAATTCGATCCGAGATTGTCTGCCAAAGTTGCTGCTGCCCGGTCCTCGTGAGCGGCAGAGTGTGCCGTCCCCTTGTTTAAACTATCTTCCGAGAGCTCCAATCAGGGAACAATTTATATCCTGGCCGAGCGGAGGATTTTGCTGCTATCGATCACCGAATCATGCCGAAGGGAGCAACGTTTCGGACGCTGTGTGTATCGTATTTCGCCTTAGGCGATAAACATTGCAGATTGAAGAATCCATAACCCTCTCGGGCCGCGCCGGGGGTCGATCGTATCGCTGCTGTGTTGGGTCAAGTTTACGTTTACGGATCCACGCGAGGGCTTATGTTCGTTGTCGAAATTACATAAATCAATAACGAAACTCCTCTACGCGCCACAGTTAACCCTTGCTCATGGCTATATCTTCTCCGGTTGACCGAACTTTCGGGACAATGGTATCAAGTGGGTGGAAAAGGGGTTTGCGTGTTCCAACCACTTGATTAATCTGGGAAAGTTTCGGAAAACCGATGGGCCAAAGGCAAGAGATAACAGAATTTCCGAAAGCGGAACATGCTGAATTTGGAATCCTTCGCCGTATGCAGATAACCGACGACGTTAGTTTTCGGTCCCTATTATGTTGAATATTAGATTGTACGACTTCTTGACCAGATTGGAGTGTATGTATCGATTATGTATAACGTTTTACCACAGCTTGTGTTATGAGAATGAATGGGAGCGAATTGATGTTATTTTTAATCTAAACATTGAACCATTGTCTAGTAATTGAAAAATGTAGTTGACTTAGCAGAATACTATCTCAGCAGCTTTTACATGCCATACAACTTCTGACTTGCTTTCAGTGTACAAAATTATGTATGGATCAATGATGTTTGTGAAAAATTGAAAACAAATCGACTACAGAACTTTTCGATGTCTTATCCACTAGGTTTGGTGTTTGTTAGTCACGAACAGTCCTTGCTTATACAAAGAATGGCAAGTAAATTGCGTTCCAAATGCAATTAACATTCAATTTAAAATAAAAACATCCACAAAGAATAACCACCGATGTAACCATAAACTCTTCGCTAAATTAGCGTGCAACTTAATTGTTGTTTTCGATTAAAAACTTAATGAACAACCCTGCCAGCTGATATTCAGTTTGCATTCGGAGCAAAAAAAGATAAAATTTATTAACTTTCTTCCTTTCAACGATTTGCCATTGGGGCGGCACCATTTAGGTGCCGAACAAAAACGGCTGTTTCCAAGAGTTTAGTCCCCGTGCGGTCGCTTGAATGTCGGTGACTGATGGTGAAAAATGGTAGAAAGTTAATTTCCCGACAGCAACTGTGTGTGGTTGCGGTAAAGGGAGCCCAAGCCCCAAGCCTAAAGGTGGCGGCAGACACCGTAATCGGCAAGGGAGAGAAGTTTTCTTTTGACAAATGCCACCCAGCTTCTTGAAGTGTCGCAACCGACCAGGCTGTGAAATTAACCTGCACTAGTGCATTGCAACAAAGTCGTCGTCCGCAGGACCTCGGGACACGGAACCCCTTGCTATGGGGAGTGAAGCATGAATTCAATCACACTGCGGTTGCAATACAGACTTTATGAAGAACGATTTAAGATTTTTTCGCCATTTTCAAGCACTTCGTTTAGGTAAATGACAAGGTAGGTTGAGCTATGAAGAATACTTTAATTAGCCTAACTTAGTAAAGCGAGCAAGTATATGAACATCGATTTTACATGACGTTGACGTTGCTGACCTTCTCTTAGGTTTTTTGTTATCTTAGAAGAACAGTATTTTCGTATTTTCCATAAAACTGTATTATCATGGTATGTTTGAAATTTTGTGGATCATTAATGTTTGCAAGGAAAGGGTTTCTTTTAAAACTACAAACTGTTATCAAACGAGACGGTTTTGGGTGTTACCGCCGATCAGTAATCCTTCAAAATTGACCAATGCTTCAATCAATCCGTGGATTCGGGAGTTTCGTGGACAATCGTTGTGTAGGATGCATACATTTCTTTATTTCGTTTAATTTAAATTAATATGCAATGTATAAAACATTGTTAATTTAGGTTTCACATGTACCTTCTTGAGCTTTAATAGTAAAACTGTTGATGCAATATTGGGCATATTGGCTCAAGCCAATCAATTATTTTTAAGTTACGATCGTTGTTGGTATGTTAGGTAAGATTAATGCGTACAAATGTGTGAAGCAAATAAGTTAAAAGCAACATAACATGACAAAGGACTTGTGCGTCAATTTCTCCTTGCTCAGTTCTGTGATACCCCCCAACATGTACTCTTCAAAAGCTTATGTGCGTACCTATGTTGTCGGTTGGATCGTTCATTTCTTGTCCTAACAAAGCAGGGATGAGCACGGTTGTCAGTCCAGAATTTCGCTCGCAGCAGGACACGCTCATATAAACTCTCCCAATCTGCGCCACACACTGCAAAATGGCTACATCATACGGAGTAGCGAGGTAAAAAAAAAGCAACATTTTCTGTTTCCTGCATCAAGCATGCCAGCATACCTAGTGCGGTTGGCCAGCTGGACCCAGGGCGTTCCGTGTACGCAACAACGCTGGATGGATGGATGGCTGGAAGGACTCTCGAAAATGAACTCTGTTGCAGAGCGCCCCCTGCCGTCGGCCCGAAGTGGGCCCGTGGTGGGCAGATAATGAAGCAGCGCCGGGAGTGCATTTGACGTGCAAAATGCAACCCGCCCGTGTGCAGTGACGGTGCAGCGCGATCGCTTGGCACGCCGTGCGCCGTGCTTTGTCTTTTAATTAGTGCGGAAATAAACGTGCATAAACGACCGTCGAATGCATAATTGCCGGGGTTTGTCCGGTCCGGCGCTGGCTGGCCAAGTGTGGACCTTGGACCAACCCTCTCGGTTCCGTTTGGCTTCCTGGCGGCGGGCAGCGTACAGTCCAGAAATGTCCACAGAAACAAGCATTTTGTGTGTTTGATGGCTCTCGGATGCATTCAGAGAAGCCATATTGTGGGAAAGCGAAAAGAGCTGCTCTGTGTGAAGATTGCAAAATTTGGGCGAGAATTTCACTTATTTTGCAATGGAATTAGTGTGTGGCTCGAACGACAATGAAACATGTTAACGAAAGTTGTACGGTGAATGCTGCAAGACGGCTTTCCTTCAACGGGCTGGTGGTTGTTTGTTGTTTGGATATCCAGATTATGGATGCAACGAACCATGTTAGATGCGTTCGCGTAGCTACATATTCTGTAAAGATTGTTCCACATTTTGTTCACTAAAAAAATGATGTTGCCGAAGCTTGACATAGTCGAGGATATGCTTTTTAGCTTGCTCAAGAAAGCTAATTTCACTCACAAACATCCTGACGGTCGGGGGGCAATGCCAGCCGCAGTTCCACTGACCCGACCAATCGTTGAAATTATGAAAATATTTCAATAAAGTCAAAATTGCTCACCGTCGCAAACCGTAGCTTCCCTCCTGGGGGTACGCACCGGTCACGTGGATCCCTTTTCCGCACATCGTGTCCCTCCGTTGGAGTATTAAAATTGTGGGAAACGGATGCCAAAAAAGGATGATCACTTACCCCCAGCGGATGTCCCAGCGAGTGTCCTGATCCTTCGGGTCCTTTTTGCTTGTTCGGTGACTTTTCTAACAGTAACACGAGTAGCTCGTGTTTTGCAGCACGAGTTCCGAAGGAAAATCCCTTCCGCGCCAGGTAAGATCTGGCCGACACGGAACAATAAAGCGTGGCCAAAAACGGTTCCACCTCAGCCGAGAGAATAAAGGAAACCGGATACAACAATCTGCGCCAAACAATCATCCCAGATCTTGGACCCGTTGCTAACTTTGGGGCACACGAACCCAGTACCAAGGACCACGGGGACATATGGGTGGCCACGAAACAGTCGAGACGGCGAGAGGCGAGTAAATTATGATAATTTTTTCACCCGATGCATAATACACCATCGCGGTGGCGTGTCCCGTGTCCAGTAGCACCCAGCCCGCACCGGACATAAAAGGACACTCGACATTAAACCAGCGAACGGCAGGTGGCAGGTCCGAGAGAGAGGGAGAGAGGGTTTTCCTTCCGTCATCCGGGGTGCGGTCAGGTGAATAGCAATCAAAAGGAATCTCAGCCACCATCTTTCTTTCATTTGCCATAAGATTAAACGGGGAAACGGGTGGGCCTGGGAAAAACTCCAACGCGTTTCCTCGTGGCTGCGATCATGGCCCGCCCGCCCGCCGAGCTTATCACAACCCCGTGGCCGAAGAAGAATAGGGCGGCGTTTTTGCATTTTGTTTAGGCTTTGTTCCGTAAATCTGTTGGCACTTGCCGAGCGGAGGTGGCTATCGCCGCCCCGTTGTCGCTAATTCACCGAGACCCCCTTGGGGGGGAATGCTGTGCTGTTCGCGTATCGCGGAGTCTGTTCCGCGGAAGGCTCTTCAATTCGGCTTCTTATCGCTTGGCTCGAGCACAAGGGGTTTCGGAAATTTGTGGCGCCTTTTCCCGAGCGATTTCGGGCGAGAGAGCGGACCTTGGGCACCGCGATTGATAAGTGGATGGAACCACTCGGCCTTTTACTAGGCCTAGGGTCACCTCCGGATCGTAAAAGGATCGGGTCAGGTTGTGTCTACGTTTAACGTTACGTATCTTGACTCATCGGCATTCCTGGCTTAATCTGACGTTTTTAATTCTGTTCGATCTTAAAATATGACGACCTGTCCAGGAGCTCAGAATTGCTACGCGGTCATCTCTCAGCGGATATAACATCCCGCTACTAGTTCTTTGTCGTACGTATAAGGGTTTCACCTCACTTCTTGATTTTCCATGTGTTCCTCAGTCAGTGTCTTAAATTATTTTCTTTCATACCGTGATAGTAACTGCTTCCGTCGTGTCTGAGTATACCGGTACCTGCTTATTGCTTTCGTCTCTTCGGTTGTGATTGGTTGTCAAACAAATGAAGAAAAGGACTCTATAATACAACCTTCGAAATCCCGGCATCGTCCCACAAACCTATCAATTCTTGGACCGTGCTAGGTTCGAAAAAGAAACCATACGAGAGGGGTACGACGTTTCGCTACAAAGTTAGGTTGTTGGATTGAAGAAAACCTGGCGCCTCGCCTTCTTCCGGTGTCGCTCTCTCTCTCCGGTTGGCAGGTTTTTCCTTCCGCCACCGGTCCGGGTATTCAGGGCCACCATCTTCCAGATCTGGGTCGAGCAGGAAAAACGAAATACAAATGAGCAAACACGAGCGGCGGAAGTCGGGAGCCTTGGAGCCTTGAGCGGCGCCGCTTTGAGAGGGTTCGCCCGAGGGAAAACCGCCAGTGGCAGTGACATTGAATCGGACTGGTTACGGTGTTGCGATTGCACAGTCCGACCACGTCCGCGGACAAGGAGAGCAGCATGACAAACAGAAAGGTAGAATGTGGTTGTTTTTTACTTCGCCCTGCCTGCGAATTGGCGGATTTGTATCCAGCGGTAAGAGTGTAACAGCCAAACGCGCACCACCATGATCGATCATGCAGAAGATAATGATGTTTTATTGCAATGTCATCATAGAACGTGCTCGAGTGATTGCATTATTTTTTGGTCGGAAGCACAAAACCAAATTAGCCGCAGCCCATGTGTGAGTACCAAGCTGCTGCCCAAGGTTTTACCTTCGATTGCAATAAAACTCTAAACGAAAAGCAAAAATCATGTTCGTAACCTACGGGCGTTCTGCTCGGTTTGTAACCTACAGAAAAAAGTAGAGTATTTTTCTATGTTCTCTTTAGGAGTAGCTTTTCAAATGATAAGAAAGATTTTAGTGAAAACTCTCAACCAAAATGTTCAGCAATTACTATCTATCTAAAAGACTTGATTTGGTTGTACAATAAGTTTAGCGCTTCAATAACATAGGGCGTCGCTGCTAGTCCATATTTTTTACGGTGGTAGCCTCTTCGTATACACGTATGTGAAGTTTCATTTCAAAGCCATTTAGTATCGACGTGTCACAGTATTTTTTATAACGGGACGGACAAAAACAAGTATCGTGCAGTGGTTGTTTTTTATTTTTGGAAGGCTTAAAAGCAAAAAATATTTCGATCGAATGTTGATAATATATAAGGACCCTTTGCCTTCAATTAATACAGAAAATTATTATTACCGGATATCGTAAAATACCGGATACCGGATACCGGTATTTTACCGGTCCGGAAATACCGGAAAAATACCGGATATCGTATTGGAAAATCATTGAACGACTGAAATAGATTTAATAGAAGCTTTAAGTATCTCATTGAGCAGTGTAACCATTATTCTGACCGAAGTGTTGGGTTTCAAACACCTGTGTGCAAAATGGGTGCCGCATTCGCGAAAAATGGAACAAAAACACTTTTGAAATCAATATTTTAAAGCATTTTTGAAAACATAAAAGGAAATTTTGTGAGTCGATCGATCACTATGGATCCTGAAATCCCGGATATGATCCTGAAACAAAATTAGAAGATAAAGAGTGGTGTGAATCTAGTTTTTCGGCTCCGAAACGATTTGGTATCGAGAAATTGGAAATTGGTGAAAACAAATGTTGAATATAATTGTAACCTTTTTGAACAGCTGCAGGACAAAAATTGTAATAAAAGGCTTGGTTTGCAGAGGAAAAAAAATCGTTTTCATCAGGACAATGCACCGTATCACAAGCGCATTGTAACCATGGCAAAATCCATTAATGAAAGTTCGAATTGTTGAAGCATCCATTGCTGCGATTTCAATTTGTTTCTAGATCTCAAACAATTCATTCCGGGAAAGCGTTTTCCATCAACTGATGACGTCATAATAACTGAGGCAGCGTAATTTGCAACCTTTCCAGATTCTCACTTTCGGTATTGGAAAAAAAATTCGTTGGAACAAGTCTATTGATGTTCAGGGAGACTATAAAAGACAATAGTGTATTGTGTATTTCAAACCATCAAATTTTGTTGTTGTTACCGAAGCACAAAACTTATTCAACAGGCTGGTATATCGACTCATTTGACAAAACAACACTAGAGTCTGTTAGCGCGGGCCGTTTTTAAGGAACAGCGGTCTTCGCCTTGTTGATTGCTGATAAAACACTTGCCAAAAGGCCCTATCAACAATCTTTCTTCTGGGGCTCGTTGATTTTCTCATCATCGATAAGATTATTTTCAATTTCACAATTCTACCACATTCACGTTCCCGGCGATGCTCCTACTTTATTGCTTTATGTGTCTCATTTGTAATTTTCTTCCGATACGTTTCCATGAGCGATGCGGTTTCACGACCATTTTCTTTAAAAACGATCGTAAATCGAAATGCGGTCCCTCCGGGCCATTCTTTCAGCTGTGCCGCCCGCCGGCAATCGAACTTTTGATTCCGTAAAATGCGATAAAAAGCATAGCCTCTCAACATAAGCATTTTCGCTTGGGTCTTCTTCAGTGGCGTTCTTCCGGATGATGGTCGGTCGGGAAGAAGTATACTGTTTTAAATTTTTAATGGCACCCTTAATGATGGTATTACATCTGGTAACCAGAGAGGCACAAAAGAAGCGACAAGAAAGGGTTTATCGACGTGCAAATTGCTTATAACGAACCGCCTTTCGTTGTCGTTTGAAACCTACGGGCGACGTGCTGCAGAACTTTTCACGCCCCACTTCATGTAGCTACGTACAGAACCGTTTGGAATGGACTTTGTTGGAACACTAAGAACATTAAAGGATATTTACCGTAGGGCACGCTGAAACACCTTTTACGGGGCGTCAGTTTCAATAAACAACTTTGGTGAAGGATAATTGGTACCGGATTTCGTGTGGCTGTCGTGGTCGAAGTGACGTGACAATGTACCGTTGATATTAGCTGTCAATTTTATTTAGTGGCTAAAAGGTTTCAAAGTTTTGGTCAAAGTTTACGTTTCCAGGTGTCACAGCCAAATAACCTAAAGACAGTACGACAACGACAAGTTTATTCAGTCAACGCGCTACTTCCAGTGCCGGTAATTAGACATTTTTTATTAGACGACCAGAAAGATAAACCGTTCGTGACATGTCTGACGTAATTGGGCTGATCATTCTTTTTAATTAGAAACTTTGTTCTGTCGGCCAGCGCTTCTCGGAAGTTGTCCTTTCCCGTCTCGAAGGCCAGGCCAGATGCTACCGGTCGGTTCCGGTGGAGACACCATCGCTCCTCCACCGACAAGCGACATTCGGGTGATTGTCAATTACCGTCAACGGGTTGCAAATTGGATTTGGTTCATAAAATTCCATCTCATTTTCATTTAAAATGCCCGGTTTACGTTCGAGTGTACTAACACCGAGTGAAACCGAACCGTTGGACTTTTTTGTGCACGGAATTAGAATAGCCCTCGTTGAGGAAGTTATGTTTCGTAGTCAGTTTAGTGGTTCCTTTGCTCCTGTATCCTGTAGAGCATTATCCGCCGGAGTATCCAGCCGGAGTTGGCTAGTGGCTGTCGCTTGTCATTGTTTTGTAGTCTTTCGGAAAAAGGCATAAACTCAATCAAAACTTTTCTCAGTACTCCGATGAGTGCATGATGAGACTCGTTGCAATATCGGAGCAAACCCACAGGACTAGTGGCCGCACTGGACAAGCAGACCATGAGCCAAGAATGGCTCATTGCTCCACGAACGATGCGGTAGAAAAATGTTAAGGAAAAGTGGTCTATAGATGGCCAGTCTGACTAGTTAAACAGGAAGTTGATATTTTCTTAATGAACTCATTCATTGCGCACTGAATGTTGTTACGCTTTTGTGTCGAGACTTGAGTTTTGTATTAATAATGACACTTCGCTTAATGTGTAATTCGTGAGAAGCGTTTTTTGAAGAATTTAACCACACTCTTCTCAATTATTTTTTATTCTTCCACAACTCAAACATTATTTTTCCATTCTGTGAAGAACCGCTTCTTTCGGTTCGGTTCGGTTCATGTATGAACAACTAGTCTATTTAGTTGTCCGATTTGTATCCGTCGTCTTCTCAATTAGGATGCGCTCGTCCGTGTCGAGATGCACATTTACACAAGAAAGTGACCGCTCGCCCGGAGCCCGTGGGCTATCGAGGGCAGTCAAATGCAGTCAAAGTTTTTAATTAATGGGAAAGGTGTGCAAGGAGCTTCATTTTCCCCGGTTTGCTGGTCTGGTCTCGCGGTCGCTGTTGTTGTTCGGTGCTTTTCACGTGCTCGAATCGGAACCGTCTGCGCGCCGGCGTTTATTTAGTTTTCCCGCATGGCGAGATTGAAAGTTTCTCGGAATTTAATTGCTAGCCGTGAGTGATAGAGGACGGTCAGGGAAAGTTTAACATTTCTTTAGCAGTGAGCTTTCCGGAACTCTGTGGCAGTGCGTCACCGACGATCCATCTGCCGACCCTTGGCGTGTGCCGTACAAATCTGTTGGGAAAGTTTCACACTTCTGGCTTAAAACGAAGAACTTACTTCTCCTTTCAGGGGGCAATGCAATGTTCAAAATGTTTCTCCATTTTCCGCTTCTAATGAGCAGGAGCAGATACTTTTCATCAATTTGTTCATTTTCCATTCTTACTAAAACCTTCATTTCTTGTGAATAATGGTTCTTGTTATCTGTAAGGGCATTTTTGACGCAAAGATGATATTCTAACGAATTTGAAGAACGCCATTGCCGTAGTAGAAAAAATACATCCATTGCGTCGTACGGCGATTTACGCCCCATATTTCATGACAGATGGAAAGAGAGGTATTCTATGACCCTCCGAAATGAGCTCCACCCACGCTTGGAATAATAAAGCATTTGTCTGGCGTTGGTGGAAATTAAAAGCGAATCAAAAGCTGTCCATAATTAAGTAACCCACACACACTGTCTTGGAGAGAGTCCACTTCCACCGTAAACGAAGCGATGGATCAACTTTTCATTTTCCCCATTCACGTCCGTCTCACGCTCGAGAAGGACGAGCCATTAAATCTGCCCGTGTCTGGTTTTGCTCACCGATGCTCTTCAACCTCCGGGATGCTCAATATTTCATCCTGCATCCTGACGCTGTTTCCTGTGTGACTTGCTCCACCAAACCCTCGGCCCTCTCTCCCGGTCCTGCTTTATCTCTATTTCCCTGCTCCGATAAACTTTCCGATGCCGGTCTTCGCTCATAATACTGATTAATAGCTTTCGTATCAGTTTTGAGGTTCGTTTCCGGAATACGCTGCGAGAAGCTTTGCTTCGTTACGAGAGGCACTAGTGACGGTTGCAGTTCTAGTAAGCTGTGTTTCCGTCCTGGCCCACATCCACATCCTGCGATGCCTAGCTCAAGCACGATTTGTTCCACAAAAGTTCTCAATCGGATGTGCTAACAACAATCTAAGTTTAGCGTGATTTTGAGTAATACCAATTTAAGGTGCTTTAGTAGTAAGCCAAATTTCATTGTAGATTGTTTTTCATGATGAGTTTTTTCGTTTGGTTCTTTTGTGAAAAAAGATTTCTGCATTTATTCACTTCGCTTTCGGTGCACATTTGCTTATGGCATTTTGTCTAATGTAACAGTTTTTTTTAAATTTAGCACACATTCTTGGAGCGTTGCAAAAAAAACTGTAGGGTGAATATTTTGTTTTCCATGGTCATGATGAACATTGAAGCACAGATTTTATCCGCGTATGCACATCGCAAGGTTTCTATTATGTTATTTCCCTTCAGTACCATAAAAAGCTTGCGCAAGTGTTAATTTAGGGATTATCTCGCCATACCCCGAAGATCAAATTTGCTCTACGTGTCAATATGCTGAAGTTCGTTACAATAGGAACAATAGAATCATTGCTTCGATGTTTAAAATGAGTTTTTGCTGTATAGTTCTCCGGGATGGTGAGCATCATCAAATTTGCTGCAAATGGTTCTAAAGATTCACATCAATAAAAGTATGTTTTGCTCAGTACAACATACACTTACACGCAAAAAGTTCCTAGTAACTCGAACTCAAAGTGTCTGAAGGCATTTCGAAAAGTTTCCTACCATTCAGCCAATCTGTCCAGCCGACACCCAATTCCAATTATAAAAATCGAACAAGTTTTGTTACGGGACTGATTTTCGCCAGACTGTTTGTCAAATTTTCTTATCCACGCTCTCTGGCACATAGACACGTGTCATCTTCATGATCACCATCGCTATCATCGCCAGGATAGTTGATTATTCCATGGCATTAGCGTCGAATGACTTATGACGTACAAGATGCTGATGGCCGGCGGCCCACAGTGACTGATTGGTGGAAGCCGAGCGCATGTTGGAGCCTTACGCGAGATGATGGAAACGGATTTTAAATGGCTTCGGAAATGGCCGCTCAATGAGGAACGATGGTCTCTGGAAATCGTGGCAAATCATTTCCATCAGAGTGTGAAACACCATTTTCGTTTATCGGTCTCGAATTATTATTATTTTCTCCCCGCATCATTGCAATCGGATCGGATGAATTAATCTCCCAAAACGGTTTGCAATTGTTTCCCACTTTCTTCGGGCAACATGAAAATCCAAAAAAATAACTGTCTTGAAGCTGCTCTAAAACATGGTTCCGCCGTCCACTAACAATTAGCGACGATGGGGACGCTTTCAAATATTATTTTAATACAAATGTCAAGCCCGTTGAATGGGCGCGGTGCTCCAGTTTTTCGTGGGGTTTTTGTTTTAATTCCAACGAGAAATTTTCGTGGCCCCACGTTTCCCACGCGCCCAGAAAAGAGCGGCTGACTGGGAATTCCATAGCACTTTCGTTCTCATCATTTTTGATTGAGGAAAATTCCACCATTCCGTGGTGCGTTGTTTGGAAGGTGGCCGTTGGCGAAAGTAGAACTTCGAAAGTAGAAAGTGAGTGTCACGGTTCCCTACGTTCTGTTGTGAAACAAATTTAAAGAGTAAGCAACGCTTCCGGTTTATCGAAAGCCACAAAATCAGGTCGCACCTTTTGGCCAGAAAGCCACCGTGGCTGCGTGTTGTTTTGCGTACGAATATTTTTTGTACGATGTTCGCTAAGCAGATTATGGAGGTGAATAATTTTATTGGCAGGCTTTTCCAACGTCGGCACAATTTGGGCCGAATGGTCACATCACCATTAAAATATCATCATTGAAAAAAATAGAAAATGGTGACACAATGTGCCGCTTAATTATAGTTTAGCCAAAAGCGCTTATTTCCGTCCACTTCAATCGTCCCCCCTCACGCCGATTTACGGCGAACTTTGTGCCAGCAGAAATGCAACTTTAATGAAGCTCTAGCGGGGTGTGGTGCAAACACGACTGCCACGAGCACACGATTGCCAGGGGATGGCCGGATTTAGTGACGCCATTTCCAGAGCATGCACACCAGCAGATGGGCGGTTTAGTGAAGTGGATGCAATTATGACGCGCCACCGTTCGCTTTGTTGTGGCCGACAGGACCGAGCTCTATTGAACGGAGCTTTTGCGACACTTTCAATAATACATTGATGATGATGATGATGATGATGTTGTGGTGCATGACAATCGACATGAGGACGAATATTTGATGGGCGAAATTGACGTAAAACAGGAAAAAGGACCATGTTTATTACCTACCGGCCTCGACGGAGCGGGTGTTAAACATTCTTCGAGCGATACTTAAACCGATTTTCAACCGCTTTAGATAGATTGAATAATTTTAATACTTTCACTCCACATGCCACACTAGCCACGAACTCGAGTCGACCAAACATCACTTGATCAAACACGGCACGGGAGACGGAACCCACGGGTTCGAACTAAGTTCCTTCGCCGTGGCTAAAAGCACGAATTCTGCTCAAACACTAAGTCTATGAAAATAGACTTGATCCAACTTATTGGGAGTTTCTGCTGCGTATGTCTGATGATCGGCAACTGTCACAGTTCGACTGACGTGTTCTGGTTTTTCTTCAAATGGGGAACACTTGTCAGAGACGGCCAAAAAATCTATGCAACTGTTTAAACAGACCAAAAAGGGTATGTGTATGTGTTTATGACCCGAGCTTGAAACGAACACTGTCTGCATCAGTCTAGCTCGTCGTTTGTACTTCAACGCAGCCAGAAAACCATTTTCCTCACGCGCTTTCGGTATCAAGTTCAGTTGTTGGTGGGCAAAAATGGCGTTGTCACATTCGTCCCGACTAATCGGGCTTGGTGATCCTTCGGTAATCATTCTGCTAGCTCTAGCAATCTTCTGCACGTACCTTGGAGGCAGTGTTGCTCAGACTGCTCCATCTGAAGCCGACTTCAAAAATTTACCCACGGAAGGCCATTTGGGACCGGTGGGGAACGCGATCAAGAGCCACGTCACTCGCTTCAAGCAGATGCGCGACGACCTGAGACGGCTGCAGGAGAGTAAGGACGATAAAAACCCGATGGCTTTCCTAGCGGAGTCACTGCGCGTCATGGAAGGTTTGCAGGCTATGGGCAAAGAGTGGAAGGACATTGAGAAAATGCAGATAAAGACGGTAACCGGGGAGGTACTCTCGATGCTGGAGGTCATGGATCCGTTGTGTGGCAACCGCCAGCAGCGCAGCCCGGCCAAGGAGGCTCATCTGCGCTGCGCTTACTCCGATGCCGATGGTGATCCCTTCTTCCGCGTGGGACCGCTGAAGCTCGAGGAACTCAACACGAAACCGCCGGTCGTGATCTATCGGAATTTCATAACCGATGAAGAGGTGCGCCAGGTTAAAGAGACGGGCCGCGTTGAGAAGTCACTTTACAAGCGAATCATTCGCGTTGCTCCACGTGTGTTTAACGTGGCCGTGCGGGAAGTTGGACCCAAAGGTTACAACGGGTCGGAGATTAAAATAAGAAGTTTCAGTATCATGCTCTACGTAAGTTCTGTTGTGTTGCGCTGCTTCCTCAGCGGCTTTAACTTCATTTATTCCTCTTGCAGCTCGAGTCGTCCCACATGGGTGGTGTCGCACTGTTCCCTGGTGGTGCCTTCACCGTGGAACCGACCACCGGAAGTCTCTTGGTCTCTAAAATGCACCCTTCGATCTGTCCATCGAAAATTACACTGCCCGTCGTCACCAACTTTGCCGTGGTACCCAAACAGAAGAAATAAACTATCGGCCAGAGCTGATTATGAATTGGTAACATTTTTATGGAAGCGAACCTTCGTGTTGTTAATATGGCAATCTAGGGTGGTTCCGAAAGTATCATCAAACGATTGGGGCCGAAATAGAAAACAGTGGGCCCAGCCCGACTTCACCGCCGCATCTCGGCTACCGAATCGTTGGTGCAAATTTGAATGTCATCACCACAAAATGGTGTACCCTCGTCAGCCAAAGAGGCTCCCTCCGGCTTTCATCAGCCGCCTAGGTGTCAGCTTTTCCAGGCTGGCGTCCGTGGGTGATCCTCGGATCGTGGGATGATCCTCATGGCGTGGAGCGGGTTCGGCGAACCCCATATTCTATGTTTGACAAACATTTTATCACTCGGTTGACGCAGAAGCAAAAGCGACCGATGTGTCGCCCGTGATGCTGCCGAATTCTACAGCATCTGTCGAAAGAGCCGAACCGGACTGAAATGGGTGCCATCAACATCAAACGAAAATCGAAAGTAAAAACGTTCGAAGTCGTTCCTCTGGTGAATACGTGCCGAAGATATCCGAATAACTGGTTAGGGTGAATGGTGATAGAATTGAAGAATAAATTGCTTTGAAGAGTGCTCACAGATGACAACGACGCTGGTCTGCAGTTTGAATAACTTTTTATAATATTTCAGCGTACGCACAGCTTTGTTCATTGAATATTGATCAATAATGTATTGAAATACTTGCACATTTTTCTATTACATATTCCATTAGTGGTTCGAAAGTAACAAAAAATGCATTTCCCAAAACATAAAGTGGGGCTTTCGGCCCCTGGCCTTTTGATTTTCATGTGTGACCGGGAGTAAACCCCAAACCGATGCAGCAGCTTCATCCATCAGCTTTTGAGCAAATTGCCTGGTTCACGCCCCGAGCGAAAACAAAACGCTACCTGTAGTTTCCACTGCCCCCTTTTCCGGAATGCTTTTTCCGGTTCCGGACGTTGATGAGTTTTCCATATTTACCGAAAAAATGAATAAAATTACTCTGCGACACTGGTGACACTCGACAGTGCGCCATACTCCGTCGACCTCCTCCGATGATGGTCTAACGATGTTAACCGCTTGCATTCGTTACTCATTCTGTCACTGAAATTCATTTCAGAAGTTTGTCTGCGCGCGGGAATTGGTCCTGGATGGAGAAATTTCGGGCAATGGCCCCAAAATAAACAATTTGATCTTGTTCAGTCCCCGGAACTAATTAGTGAAGGTAGATTGCGATTTCATGTTCCACTGTTATTGACAGATTAGTACTTCGTTCTCGTTTCGCTTGCGCTTCCCGGTCCACGTACCTGGTGCAGGCATTTTCCTTTGTGAGTGGTTTCGGCACAATCCTCTTTCGCAACGTTCAAGTCCACTGAATTTTTTATTGTATTAGTACAATACGAACAGGGTTTTCGTCTCTCGGAATCTGGACTCCCGTTGACCGCGGCTTATTACTATTTTACATGAGCCTTCATGCCTTCAACAAGAAAGATGCTTTAGTCAACAAATAAACTTCTTAACCACATTACAAACATTTAGTAAAGTCGCACATTATAGAGTACGAAACATAACGTCAATCAAGTCGATTACTCCAGCAGCATGATGATTGGTGCAAGTTTGTGGGAAAATCGATTACGTTTCCTTATTTCAGTTCCAGCCATTTTCCGTACACACAGAGAAAGTAAGTGGTTCTTTCCAGGACGCAACCTTCCTTGGCCGAAAATGGAAGGCAAACGGAAACGTTACTACCACTCGGCAAACTGCTGGATGTGAAGCTGGTGTTGATTTTTGGCCCCACTGTTCGCGGAGCAGTTGCAGCAAAATTAAAGCGGCTCCCAACGATTCTCGCTGCCACTGCAAGTAATCGGCTTTGGCAAATATCCACCTCGCTGTCGCTCGCTCGGAAAGTGGAAGATTATTTTACGATCTGCGCCGGATTTGGATTCGTCGGTGGAGATGCTAATTTAAAATGGAAACTGAAGCGCGTTGACGTTTGCTGTCACTTTGCAAACATTGCTAACGAGATGGAGATTAAGTTAATAACACTTTATTTCTCAAATGGAGGCTTCGGCGGAACCACTTTCAGAGAAAAAAACGAATAGCATCCCAACGTTTAAGATGTGATTTCGGAATTTTCCCTCCATTTTCAGTGCGCTCATTCGCTCTAATTAACGAACCAGTGGCAAAGATAGAAGAAACAATCTTTTTCCAATTACTCGCCGTGACTTTCTCCAGCGTAAAGTTTGTCCCACGGTACATGTTTTACCTTCAGCGGCTGTTTACGCTTCATCCTTACTATCCTTTTTAACCTACTGCCAATCCATTAGCGCCGGCAGAAGGACAAAGTTCGCAAGGTGCTGGATAATAGCTTGACCCATAGCCCAGGCGATACTACTGAGCACTTCATCGGAATCTTGCCCACCCGTGAGGTTGTTTGGCGAAATCGCTGTTCTGGGTGATTCACTTTGAACTGGAGTCGATGCCAAACATTGCTGAATAATTTTAACGAAAATATTGCTGCACAGACACCAGGTTTAAAGGGGTTGAAGCAATTGCAATCGTGTTGCAATTATTCATTACGCTCGTGAAACACTTCAAATAAAAGGAACAAATCAAGTTGTAGCTGCTGCATCTCAGAGCCAGGAATCGTGGAATGATATTGGAACTCGAGTGTGTCTTGGTAATCGTATCGCTTGTTTTTACCGATTCTTGCCTCGAACGCGCCTGACCAAAGGAAGACATCCTTCCTTGGCGCTGGAGGATTCTGGAGTTCAATTGGAAAAAGGGGAAGATGCCACAGCTGCAGATGAAACCAAACGGAAAACTTCGGAAACCATGGTTCGACGTTCTGTAATGGGTTGCGGCGGTTGAAGAGTTTCCTAGACAACTGCAGGCGTACAACTGACCGAGAGATGCTGCATTCGGCTCTGAACGAAAGAAGCCTCTGAGGATGTTTCATTAATTGCAAGAACGCTGCGAAAGTGGTCGCCTTTCAGTTTCAGACCACCGACTTGAGGGTTATCGTTTAATTGCAGAAACCGTTCGTGTGCTTCGTCAGTCCCTCCATCGTCTTGCAGTTGTTGCTTCGAAGCAGAAGACACGTACAGTAAGATGGCTGACCCGCCAACCGAATGCTGACCCGTTTCGCATACGTCCTCCGGTTCTGGGATGGAATGAAATTAAATTACGACCAATGCTTCGTGTCTCGGTCCTCGGTCAGGTGTTCTCGGTCCACTTTAGCACGGTGCGAGCAATTTTCAAATTTCAATTTGCATCTTTTCTACCGTGTTCGACATTTGTGATTTTATTTGCCAGCAGGCTTTATTGCCACACCTGCCGTTGCCATCATGGTTGGGCACGGGAAAAAAGGCATCAAACGCCATAATAATTCCGTTTATCATTCTTAAACGGTTCGGTGCGATTCGTAGCAAACATTTTGCTCGCATCTTGTTGCCCCGCGGGTTCCGGATGGCGCACAGTTTTCCACAGTTACGGTCCACCGCAGCCACCAAGGCTGATACGTTCGAAGCATTCGTCTTTTTAAATAAAATTTATCACCGGTTAAAGTTGTGCCTTGTGTAGATTGTAGGCTTTTCTCGGCTCGCGGCTCGTCACACGGCACGACGGCAGGGCACCCCGTGGATGGAAGATTTATTTCGTTCGATTTTCCTCCTTTGCAAATCGGGAAATCGGGCACAGAAAAACGCTGGTTCCTGGCGCTTGAGCTGTGCTCCGATTGCCTGCGTTCCGAAAGTAGCAAAGTGTGTATGCTATTTCTACGCTGTTTCGGTTGCTTCTTAAGGGAAAAATAATGACCACCAGCGTGGAGGCAAAGTTTTGCGTGTGTAAGCATCAATTTTATTTTATCTTCCGCTGGCACACACATCGTACATAAGCATTTGTAAATGAAATCAAACTTGCATTACGAAACTTTGCTTGCTTCACAGGAAATGTTGTTTGTGCTTCACACAATTTATTTTATCTATGATATCGCAAATTATGATGATTCTATGTGTGGAGCGATTCGTTTTTGTACCACATTTTTCTCTTTCTTCGATGATTTCTTAAGAAACAGATATTCGAAGACAGTCTGAAGATTGGCTTAATGCTACCACCGAATCTCTGTTCATTTTTCATCTGTCCTTTTCATGGTCTGTGTCAATGTGCCGGACTGCCAATCAATCAGCGCGATTCCGCGAACTGAGCGTACCAGAAGGCTCAGCCGTTGCTTTAAAATGTGTGGAGCTTATGAGCAAGCTTTACCAGTCAACGCGTGTGCTCTGACGTAAGCTGCCAGACGTTCATTTTTTCCAAAATTCAATTCAATTCTATTTTGTCAGAAAAAAAACTCGGCGCAGTCCGACAGTTTCTCGGGGAAAGTCTGGCCCGGCAGTCATTCGCCAATCCGACATCAATTGAGAGAGGCATTTTCGCACAACGTGGCGCAAAACGTTCTTTCCGGACGCCGTTGAATGAAATCAATTTCGCGAAAATCTTTTTCTAATGGGTTCTACGCGATTCGCGCCCCCTCGAGTTCTAGGCCACCAGTGTGCCATTTCGTCCTTTGACAAGGTTCTTACTCTTTACGCCCGTTTCCTCTGCTGTGTTGTTACATTTTCTGTGCCGCCTCGTTTGCCCTTCTACAACTGTGTGCAACTGTGTTGCAAAAAACCCGTTTTTGCTTCGTCGAAAAGAATCCTGAAGAATCCTTACCCGTGGGTGGCGGCAGCTCTGTTGAGCAAACTCCTCCCGTTTTCTGCTACACGTTTCATTTAGATCTTCTATCATCCGGTTGTGGGTGTCGGATTGGTCGTCGATGTTATGCCGGAGCGTGGAACCAGAAAATGGCTGCACATTACTCATAGAGCGAGTACAAACTCCATTTCGGGATGAAACGACCCCCCTTTGGTTGTTGTCCTGTGCGGTTAAGGGTTTAAGTTGAGAAAAAAAATCGTGCGATCCTTGAGCCAAACAGTATTCACCTTTGGCACATTTTGTTTTGGTTTTTTGTTGGCCACTTTCGGGTCGGACCATAATCAGATGAGGTGCTTTGTAAATGGTCAAGTAATTGTCAACACAGAAAAACGTATCTTGCATAAATAGGCACGACCACTTTGCTGTTTACTTTTGATTTGTGGTTCTTTTGGTTTTGCTACGAGATTCTATTCAGCTCTAGCCAATTTTGTCGGAGCTTGACAGCGGAATTAGCATGACAAACTATTTTCAGCCACACTGACAGGTTGTGTCCATTATCCTCAGGGACTCCAGGTCGCCAGGATCCAGGTGCTTTCATAACGATATATTTGGCGTAGGTTTAATCGCAGGCCATCAAAGTGATAAATGAGTCTGGCGTACGGTTTGAGATTTGTCGTGAATAACCGGGCCACCATTTATCACCAATAATTACTGGTGGATTAATAGAATGGATGCAGGTTAATGAAGAACTGGTGAAAATAACCCACGATGGCAAATGAATCATCTTGCTGACGAAGCTTCATACGTGTGTTGCAAACTGGTAACTAATAAAATTTGCTTTGCCACATTTCCTAAACTTTTAAGCTTCGTGTTTGCTTAGCGTGCGCGTAAGTGCAAGGTAAGCACATTAAATATTGATAATGTTCTACGGTCGGTGGTGCACATCACGACGGAAGTAATTAAAATTGGATACAAAACCTTCTCGGGTCGCATCAATGGCGAGGTTCCTCCTCTCAGTGTGGCCATTAAAATTAAAGAAGGCAGAAGGTCCTTCCCCTTGAGATAAGTCACTTTAGCTCGGTCACGTTTGTCTTAGTGTGAAATAGTCCCATCCAGGGGCTCGAGTCCCTGTAAGGCGCCTTCGTGACGCACGTCCTAATGCTTTGTGTTTCCTTTTTTATGTGAGGTTATTAATTAAAACGTAAACGAAAAACGCTGAGAGGAATGGTGATGGCTTTTTATATTTGAGTATTTCAGAAACTTTTTTTACTTTGAAACTATACGCCTTATGCTCTATGACATGCAATTGGAATAAATGTCCTTTTATACAAAAATGAACCTTATAAGCTCAAGTATTGTAAGTATTATTGTCTTATTCTACCGTTTTCCTTCGAATGGCTTGGAGTTCAGCTACACTGCTAGGCGTTGGTGACCCAAAAGATTCAATTTAGCTACTGACTACCCATTGCCAAACGGACGTTCCCATCTATTAGCGCCACGTGGACGACGGAACCCGTTTCCAGCAATCCGTGCTATATAAACCGATCCCGCCCGGGGGCACGACTCCGCCATTCGAAGAGGCACTAAAAAAATGAATAAAATTTTATTTAAATTATTTATTATAGCTACGTTTTTATACTGTCGTGTTCCGGCAGCGAGTGCAAACAAAGGATGCAACATAACATTATAAAGCAAGCGAGGTTTTATGGAAGGTCCTTCGCGATAGTGCGCGATACGGCCAATCGTAAAAGCAAATGTTCACATCCTTTACGATTACGGCGCTTCGGTTTTCCGGCTGAGCCCAGCCGTCGGACACCACTTCCGGGTGTTTGCAGAGACAAGACTCGAATGAAATACGAAGCCCGGGGCAACATGGTTGCATTTTTATGCAAGGCGAAACAAAGCTCTCCGAAACCCGAGAAGATGTTGGGTACACACATACTTAGGACCACTCAGCGTAGGCCCACCGCTCCATACTGGGTTAAGTAACGGCCGTCTCGGGCGCTGGAAACTGGAGCAACATCAAAGTGCATAACCTTGGCCGTCGCCGTGGGTGGTTCAGGCGTGCCTGTCACGAACCTTTGGCGAGGGAGGTTGAATGTAACCCAGAAAACTAACGGTAGGCCATGGGGGCAAAGGGACGGGACACTTGGCTCTCCGCAGCATAAAACAGCTATCTGTCTGTTGAAGCCACAGACGATTTGCACGATCATTATGTTGCGCTCACTCCGGTGCGGTGGCGGATGAGACTTGTATTTCACTTCCCACGGCTCCCGAGAATTGGTTCCGCAGTTGAATAGAGGTGGTTGTGATTTTCCACCGGTAACTGCACCGCTGCTGCAGAACGATGTGAGAAAATGTGGAGAATGAAACATGCCAAGTAATGGCACATCGTGATGTCCGCCAAGCGGCGGAATGATTTTGGATGATTTTCCACTCACTTTGCTTCGGTGCCAAATCGATTTAGCCCTTGGAAGTGCCTTACTTTTAAGCCCTGCAACGACGCAAACGCGGTCTAACCGTTGGATAGGTCGAAATTACGAATTACAAATTACTGATTAAAAGCTTGTTAAATTCGTTGGCCCTGTTGGTATAAAATCTAAAGATCGTATTCAAATAGTTTACAGTCTTAAAGCATGAGATTCTAAAGCAAAACTGAAAACAATGTGAATGTTTTCCTGCATTCGTTCTTTGAGCGAAAAGAAATTTTTGCACGTGAAATGATAAAATGTCACAGCGTTTCATGAAAATATAGCAGCGTATCAACCATATCGTCGATGCAAATTTTTCATTTTCCCCGATGATTTCCCATTTTCCTCCGGATCTGCCTTTTTTTCACCACCTGTTTGGGTTTTATCAGTTCCGAAAGTAACTCATACCGTCTTTTGCACTGTACCAGATACAGTTTCCCTTCCGTGCTGTGCAACAAAGCAAAAGCTGGTTACGCTGGAAAAAGGATAACTCCCTAATGAGTGATAAAAGGACCGTTCTTTATGTTTGGTTTTGCCTTTTGCCCTTTTTGCCCTTTTTGCTACCGATAGCACTCGTTTGCCCTATTATTAGGCCAAGTTTTGTGGGAATATATTCATCCACCGAGAATTCTTATGTAGCCCGATCGTGTCTTCAACTGCGATTATTCCTGCTCTTTTCACTTTTCTTTTTCATATTTTTTAAGAGGGTCTGATTATTAAAAATTATTTGTTCCATTCTGAACAGTTTTCGTTGTTGGGATTCTGTATGAAACGACAAATTATTCGTCTATTTACTTCGTAAAAATCAATCAATACTGACATTATAATCCCTGCACTGTGCCAAATTGCAAATTGGATTATTTCGCGAAATGGATGTACGCTGGCTGTCAGCAGGATCCCGTTGGTTCGCAGTCCGTTATGCTGGCTGTTTGGCAGTTCCACACGGTTCACCGGGCGAGCTTCACTTTCGACAGAAGCTTCCACTCGGCAGCAGGGATAAATTAATGAAAAAGCGTAATCCGAAAAATGGGATAAAAAGCTAGGTGGAATTAAAAACCGGACGGATGGCAAATAAGCCATGGCTAATTAATTGAAAAATGTGCAGAAAACGTTCATCCGGTGAGCGGTTCAGTAACGGCACACCGTAGACCAGACCAGATCAATAACATTTTCTTCCGTCGACGACATCAGCATCCAACCAGTTTTAATAAAATCATAAAAAAGGGTCCATTTCACGAACTGCGGAATATATTATATTTTTCGAATGAACTGAAAGTCAACCGAAAAAACCATTCTGTTCAGTCGGAGTCGAGGGATTGTATTTCCTGATCAATTGCAACTGCCGCCTGGGGACAAGGTTGGAGAATGCTTTTTGGCGCATCCAAAGCGGAATTTAGTGCACACGGCCCAACCCAGGATATTCGACGGCAGTAATCAATTGTACAAAAGTGAGACAAAAAAATTCAACCCTACGCACAGAAATACACGATCGATGTCAGAATTTCTCTGTATCTTCGGCCTTTTTTGCCGTCTATCAATGTTGTGCCATGCAGCTATAACGTAAATTATGCGAAGATGTGTTTCAGAGCAAGAGATCAATACTATCTGTTGCACAATGCACTTTAGCATTAGCGAAGTAGAGGGGTCAACACACCAGCCTAACGTTCGTGGCCGGAAGATCGGCAGCTCCGCTTTGCGGTGATGACAAATAGGCCACCGCGATGTGATATCGCTGTCCTTTGTCTGAGTTAAATGCTCCATAAAATTGCACTATTGTTTGCGGTCACGGGTATTCGTCACGGGTGCAATCATTATGGAACTTTGAGAAATGCAGTTGTGCATTCCAATGGTGCCGAGTATAGAATGGTTGTTACAGTCACTCAACGGGTCATCGCAGTTGCAAGCTTTAGTAGGTTAGTTTGATGTTTGACATTTGATAAACTCAGGATCAATGATGCTTAACCATTATTAGTAAATTTACCAAAAGCAGAAAATAGATATTGGAACTTAAATTTATTATAATTGGAACATATATTTTTGATTATAATTATAATGTTATTATAATTAAACAATGTGACTTAATCATAGTGATTATCTAGTACCAAGGATAATGAATCGTGCGAACCAAGCACCGAGAACACATTATCATCATCACATCAAACGCATATAGAAGATGCATCAAATGAAAAGAGACGTACCGAAACCAAACAACGACGGAACATGAGAAGAAATTCGTTCGGATGCGCCCTTACCTTCTTATTGTCTGATGCTGCGGCGTCTCGCCCAACACATACAGTATGGCTTCCACTTCCCCATCCCGATGTAAAACGGTTGACGGACGGACGGAGTACCGAGTAAAATGCAAAGTGCACTGTCGATGCATATTGGTGACACTTCCGAGAGCACTGTATAAACTAATTAATGAAGATTTGCCGACCAATTGGGTTTCGCTGCGATTGTTCTGCTATCCAACTTCAGCCGTGCCGGAATCTGAGGAGCATTATCCGACAGTGCATCTTAATTAAGTTTAACAGAGGATGAAAGTGGATAAATCGTAAGTCCCTCTGGCAGGATCGTTCCGGCTGCATCAAACTCTTGGGTCGAGTGAAGCGAGTAAAATCCCGGACAGCGCCTCTGGTCGTTTGGAATGCTGCTGGAAGTTGGCTGCTGCACGAGCATTGCGTAGAAAACAAATGTTCCTCCATGATGCCGAGCATTATTGGCCGTAGGTTTCAATCATGCCAAGACCTTCGACAATTGGATTTATTCAATCCTACTGCCACGTTCCGTCGTTTGACAGGAAACAACCGAAGAGAACTTTCAAATAAATTTTCATCAAAACAGGGAGCAGGGCGGTTGCCACAGTGTTTTACTTTAGTCTTCTCTAGATCATCTGATTGGCGTAAGTGTTACTTTATATCTATTTAGAAAACTAACAGGTTTCTTGCTGTGCTGCTTGTGGTGCTTCCATGGCCATCGCTTTCAACCTTTTGCAAGCTTTTGCTTGAGGAACAATTTTACGTGCGTTATCTACCATATTTTTGAGTTAAAATAATAGTTACTATGAATGCCATGTTAGTTGGAAAATTTATTTTAAGCAACAATTCGATGTTTTTCAATGCTTTTTCCCATCAAGGGCCAAGTTGCAGCTAATGCTGTGGCGTAGTGTTTGCTGACTGCATCTGAAATATGTTAATTAGGGCTTCACTCTCCCCCAAATGAGGCCTTTATTGTAAGCCACTCTGGTTGAAAGGATGGATTATTGCTTCCGGTTTGCATGCAATTGGTCTTATTTGGAAACCCTCCACTCTGCCACTGGTCGTCCGTTCTGCTCCGTCGGACCCGTCCATCGTTAGGGTATTGGGTGTTGTTCAAAAATTAAATCAAATACCTTCAATTAATGGACCCCCCACAAGCCCCACCGGAGAGTGGTTGCTTTCGCGCCAATTCAAAATTGGCGTTTTGGTGATTTTGGAAATTTAATTTGTTTCATGCCGCTTTCAGCCACACCCTGCCCAGGCATGCCTCCGGATCATTGTCCCACTTTCTAGTGTGGGAACCTGGCCCTGCATTGATCATCGGGCGCTTTAATTCCGTACACGTTTGCCAGGCGCAAATCGCATCGCCTCAGTTGCACGTGGTAGTGGGGAGCGTAAACAATGCAAGGACATAATTAAAGGCGGTGCGAAATGCGATTGCACAAATGGCCCATAACGAGCCGAGTGTTCGGTTGCGGCAACATAATGAGGATTGAATTCGTAAAAGTGAAATCTACATAATCCGGCATGCACCGAATTCTCCTGTGATTGGAACGGAAAGGTGGGATTAGATTTTGCCTATGACTTTGGCGGCCCGCCGTTTAGGTTGAATTCTCGTTCCGTTTTACATGATGAAGCATTGGCGTGTTTTATTCATAAACTACCAAATGGAGTTAAATGATTTTGATCAATCGACGGTGAGATTAACTGCTTCAAAATTGAATCAAACTAACTAGGCATTCCGTTTGATATTTTTGAATATCCTAGCCAAGGCTCTGGGGGCCCCTTTTTTCCAAATTTGATTGTCCTTTAGGATATGTGATTTTTTTTAGTTCGGGCCAACTTTTTCCAAATTTTATTGACCTTTAGGATATGTGAAAAATATTGTTCGATTTGATTAAGTCTAATACCATAAATATTACGTACGTATTTCGAATCTCATTCGTACGGTTGGCAGCATTCCTGATCAAACATTCCGAACAACAATTCACTCGTCATGATATTTCCCGGTCACACCTTACACCCTAAACACCTGTCGGTGATGGTCCCAGGACGCTGTGACCCTGTCACAACGGAGCTCCTCCTATCCCGCAGGAATGAAATTTATTTTATTTTATAAAATTACTATTCGCTACTAGTCGCTCCCGCGACAGGCAAAGCTGCCACCTCGGGGAAGGATAACGGTTCCATCCTTTTATACATACCAATACGCGCCGACACCGACTCGGGACGACGTGACACGTTTCGTCTGCGTGCCATTGTCACCGTCGCTATGATAGGGAAAAAAGTTGTCGTTCCTCCGCCGTTTTCTGTGTGCCAAAGAACGAAATTGATGCGATTCCTGATACAATTGAATTTCTGTTCCTCTCGTCTTGTGCAGTGCACTTTCGTGATCCGATTCAATGAAATGGTGCTACACTGGTGCTCATTGATTTATGCACCGTAGGGACACTCAAAATCGGACCCAAGACCGATTCCTTTCTTGTCTCCTTTACCGGGTCCGGATTACGTTCCGCTGTGTTGCCGTCACAGCGAAATGCTAAGCTTTCAGGACTCCCCGAATGCATGTGCCGTGAGGATGTATCGTGACAATGTTTGTGGCCAAAGTCTTTGTTGCATTCGTTCCGTGTTTGCGTGCATCTGTTTGTGTGTGTTTGTCAAATTAAATTTCCATTCACAGACGAAGAAAATCGGTACACAAATCTTTCGCTCCACTTTCCCAGGGAGCCATGTGCATGAGCCACTTTCCGTAAATCTTTTCCAGCACGCCCAGACACAGGAAGAAGCAAGTCAGGCGCCAGGTCCTGGCGGGTTCTTCTTACCTTGCAACCGCAACTATCGCGCCGGTGCAAACGATACAAAAATTAAACTTCTCTATCGGCACCACTTCCTGCTAGACTTGCCCCAAGCAAAAGGCTTTGTTTTCTTTAATGCCTTCTCCACACCGAAAACAGCATCCTTTTGGGGACGCGACTTAAGCGGTAAACTTTTCGTACCTTCGTTCGTGCACTTTTTTGCATGCCACCAGCTCCCGAACTTGCACGGTCTCTAGTTTCCTGGAAATACACCGGCATGCTGAGGATCATGATCTCGGGTTCCAGGCTTTGCGTTCTTTCCGGCTTTTAGAGTGCGCTCTTAGAGACAAAAGAATCGATCTCGGGTCCCGACAGGATGTGAAGCATTTTCCGAATAGCAACTTTCGTGGTTCGGCTTCTTCGGTCACTCCGTCAACTTTGTGTTGCTCGGTGTGCTGCTACTCGTGAGGAGTGGCACTTGCAGGTGATCCAAAGCTGTGAGTGAAATTCCTTAAACCTAGCACTTGGCACTCCGTGTTCGGTTGCACTGCCCGAAGCAGATAATGGAATAATGGAGTTTTCCAAGGACACACTGTCAAGGCCTCTAGTTGCCGACCTGCCGATGGCGATGTGAGTGAAAAAAGGTTTCTTGCTAATCCTGACGAGAAGCTCGTATGATAAATAATTTATTTATTTGCGTCCGACACCGGTTTCCTGCCATAGACTACTCCTAGGAGACGGGGCGTGATGTGGACAGAATTTATCAGAAACGGGTTCGGATCCCCCCTCGAGGATGCATGTAGTCACTCACTCGGCAACGCACCACAATTGTGGTCTGTACCGCAGCAGGACAAGCTCGAAATGAGCGAAAAACAACCATAAAATTGGCCAACTTTCTCTAGCTAGACCCGCAAGACCTGCAGTGCATCTAGTGGGAGAGACACATAAACACATTTCCTCCCGACCCACGGGACACGCCGGGGGATTCTGGTACGCCACGATGCGGACCACATGCATTTATTACCCATTGAGATTTTTATAGGCCCCCGGTAGTGTTCCTTTAGGTGGAACCGTTTAGTTGAGAGTTTGGTTGCCGAAGTTCAAAACACGGCACTCTGAGGCTACCAAATGTGCGATGGTTTGGTGGAAAATTTGTTTGTGCGCCGAAACTTTGCGCTGAAACACGCTTCTCGTGAGGAATTAGGAGTGACTTTTGTGGTACGATGTGTGATGCATGTGCCCATTGTTGCTCGTAAATATATAATCCGCAACCGCGAACGAAAGTTGAACGTTGTTTAACCGAGCCGGCTCGAATCGAGTTGAGTTGGATATGGCGAGCTGTGGAAGACGTTGTCGGCGATGTCGGCTGCGCTGGTGGACTCACGGACAGAAGGTTCATGCATTTCTGAGTAACATCAGCTGATTTATTTATTTTTTACTCAAAGCGTTTTCAAGCCTTCTGCCGGTCTCGGATCTTCGGATAAGATCCGATGGTTGAGGTGATAGCTTCTACATAACAATGTTTCGCTCCCAATAAGAAGTATCGTTCAACCGTTAAGGAATACATTCACAGCCACAGCACATCCCGATAATTATTGTTAAATACCTTTCACCCAATCAACACTGCGGCATGCTCCGGACCAGCACAAAACCCGATGCCATCCACCAGCATCGGCAGCATCCATAATGCTGTTGATGGCGAAGTATGTGTTCGCATCTCTGCAGAAGCCCTCCGAGCCACCGGGCACCAGTGCATCCAAGGGTCGCTTCGCCAAGTGCGCCAACCAACCGAGTGGCACCAGGTGGCCGTCATTAGCTTTAACGTCTTTTGGAAGAACAGCTTCGGTTCTTTTCCAGGAAGGAAACCGGCCACACCGGTGTACTTTTGCCGGTGGGACGAATGCACGAAAGGCCACAGCCCACAATGGCAACAGTTTTCCAGCATTAACTGAACCACCAACTCATTTCGCCTAATGTGTCGCATTGTGGTGGAAAACAATATTTCTGCCAGTGGCGGCCGCCGGTGCCAATGGTCTAATTATTCCCAGTGCGACAATGTAATTAAGTGCAGCTTACCCAGCGGCCCCCCCTATCGCTGCCACAATGGCGCCATCGGACGTGTTTTCCCGTTGCTCCCGGTCTATGGTTCTTTTTGCTAAGCGAAAGTTTGCTTAATTTTATGTTCTTTTTTTCTTCTTGTTCTCGGAAGATCCCTCGGGCCGTGCAACAGCAGCATCAGCGGCGTGCGGTGGCCCCAGAAGACGATGATCCGATCGTGGACGCCGAGGAGATCGACACTAACTCGAACAACCTGGGCGACAGCGCAGTGGACAGCGCAATGCCCCGGACGTACCGGCCGCAGGAGCTGAAGAAGTGGCGTCCGGCGCCGACGGTCGGCGAAAATTACGGTCGTCCCGGTGAAATGGGTAAGTCACACTCTGCGCGGCGGATGGCGGATTATGCTGTCGAAGCGTTTGAACCCCAAAGGACCAAGGAACCTGCTTCGGAACGAGCGTTTCGCTAACTTTCGGAAATCCCACCAGACCGAATCCGAAAGTCTGCAAGTTTCGGTGCCAATCGGGTTGGCGACTGTCTCGGTGGTTTCTCAAGTTCTTTTCGTCCTGCCGAGAAACGGCCAACACAGAAACACCAGTGAATAGTACTGTCTTCAAGCAGGAGAGACAGACAGAGTGACAGAGAGAAAGAGAGAGAACCCTAGAGGTTCTACTATATTTGGGCGCAAAATATCAATTCAGGCTGTTGCTGTATAGAACGTAGTGTCGTCCTGTTGAAACTAAATGTCGCCCCAGTTTTCAGCTTCAATTTCACTGAAGAACCAATCGGACTAATCTTCTTCATTTTCGAAGAAAATTAGGACCAGACCAAAATCCGTAAAAAAGGCCATCGTTGTGGTTGCACTGGCTTCTCTTGCACGAAGCTGTGGGCTTTCCGAGCTCCAAATACGACCATTCTGCTTAAAGCTTAATATTGTAAGCTTAATGCAACTTTCTGCAAACGAATAGCGTTTCATTTGGTAAATGTCTAACTTTACCTAAATCTGTACAATTTTCAGAATGAAGTTTGACGTTTTCAAAGTCAAGTAATCGATAGTTTAAAATCCAAACCCTTGAACCCAATAAAACCAATGCATTCTCATTTAAGCATTGGCTTACGTCCGATTTATAGTGAACTTCGCTGCACTCCGAGTATTGCGTGTACAATCGAAGCTTTCAACGATTCGGTGATATCAAACAGAGAAAGAATTAGAAGAAGACTTCGCTCTCTTTTTGAACCCGATGGCCGACATCAATAACCGGGTGGATACTGCGCTCCATCGTGACGTGTTGAAGTCATGTCTCTGGGACAAGTTTTCCGATACGCCACAAAACTATTCCAGCCAGTCAGTCAGTGAGCCGCCAATCAGAGCGTCTGGTGCTGGTGTGCCACCTTCTGCCAACCGCCTCTTCGATGTCGTTGTGGTTCAATTTTTCCTTCTTGGGTTGAGGGTCGCGGAAAATCGCCCCGGCGCACACACCGTGGTGCAACGGTGGAGAAAAGTTTTCCCATTAATTTCGACATCCTTTCCTCCCACATGGTATCCCTTTCTCTCTCGCTCTCTCTGTCCGTAGACTTGGGTTCCAACCTCAGCCTGTTGCCCTGGTATTGATGTCGCCCAACGGAAAACAAGCCATCGACCGACCACACAACAAGACGCGCGTTCCGTCGCCGGTCGAACCTCCCGCTAATGTCCAGCTAATTTTCCCGCACGGACACGTGGTCGACGCCACAGTATATCGATACGGAGAGGCGTAGCGGAGCTACAGAGTGCCAATCGACGAGTGAGCTTCGGGCGTAGGGACCGCGAACTGAAAAATGTTTCTCGTCCAACCCAAACACCGAGGTCCACCAGGCGAAATTGAAAATGAAAACTGTCCAATTTATCGACATTTTAACGGAAACTGATGAAGAGAGAAATACCACAAGAACTCCTTGCCGTGGTGTGACGTACGATGGAGTTTTTGGTGGAAATTGGTGGAAATCAATTCCGTTACTCATTACGCTTTCGGCGAACAATCGAACACATTTCGCCCAACCGACAGAGAGAGAGAGAAAGAACCACTCAATAACTTACAACAATCTAATCCGAGTTCGGTGGCAGATTGCCGCGCTCAGATTACCTACGGATTTAGGCTCTGACGCTGAAGTGCGTACTTGAAAAGCAGCGATGTTAATGAAGATGTTGAAGCTCCACAATTCCCAATATGAGCGCACATGAAGTAAGGAAAAAGATTATTGTCTACCACCGGCCGTGCCTTCATCTCCGCCTGGGCCGGCTAATTTATTACCTTGGGTTAACGGTGCCCCGCCGCTCCCTTTCGTGGCACGGGAAACACGGGAATGCTCTCTACCCTGATCTCTCCTGCGGCGTTGCGTTAAGCGCCCCAAATAACTTGTCTCTTGCGCGCGTACGTGAAGTGATAAAGTGATCATAATTTTATGAGCAAAGTTTAGAGCCCAACCCAAGGCCTGAAGGTGGTGGAGATTCATGCATCAGGTTGTTCGTGGAACACACCCATTCTGGAGTGCTCTGGGGCAAATTGGAGCGGGATTACCTACCTACACAGGATGGTACACGGGCTTACCGGGGAGTCTCGGTTTCGGAATCATTCGACCGCCTGGAGTGGATTTGCAAGGGTAATGAATTTTAACACCTTTCGCATCGAATCGAAAAGCCCCACGCCGCCCCCAAATGTGGCTAAACCCCTCAGGGGCAGCAGCGTCTTGGCTGCTCCTCTCCATGGTCCTTGCCGTGTTCCGCCAATGTGGCTCCGAGGGACAAAAGTCTTCTTAAATAAAATTACCTTTTCCACCTGCGGCAAATGTTGTTACGATAAGTGAAGAAATTGTGTAATGGAATGTGACACCTGACGATGGTTCGAAACCCGGTCTGGTTCGTTGTGGGTCCCGGCTCTGGCCCCTTCCTGCCTTAGGTCGTGGTGTGTCGAATGAGTTTTGCACCATATCCGGGTGTTTTCGCGAGAAGTGGGATAGATTGATTAAAAGCATAATTTATCGCTCTACCGCCTGCGGGGCCTCTCCGGGCACTTGGGCTCAGGCCCGCGAAAAGAGCACACACCGTGCAGAGGAGTGTTTGTTCGGCGCTGTGTGCGCTCTCTGCTGTCATGAATCCTTGCGGGACAGCGATTCATGGCCCCGGGAAACCTGACAAAGCAGCCAGTGGCACAACTGCCATCCACCAGGCACTCTGGGGCATCCTTTAGCGTGGGACATCCTTTAATGTCGCTCGCGTCGTACGCGAATGGAGCGTAAAATCAAAATGCGCCCGCTTTGAACCGGGGCGCTAAGTATAGGGGACCGGCTATGTGGTTGGCCTGGAGCTAAAATCAACATTTACCTCAAAAATGTAGCTTCCAGTCTCATCCGGTGCAGCCTTCGGTGCGTCACGATCGCGCCACGGTGCCAACAGGCTGGAGGAATTAATCTCGTCCCGAGACCACTCGTACGCGTGCCGGTACTCGATCGGAGCGAAATACCATTAATCACGCTTCCTCCCTTCCAGATCCTTGGCTGATTATTTCCTTACTGAACGAAGCAAAGGAGCGCCATTCTACAAGACTCTGCTCCCCACGCGGAGCACGGCGCTTGGAGGCTATAAAACATTATCTTAATTTAAATCACAGTTTTTTTTTTCTCTTCTTGCCTATCTCCGAGTTGCTCTGTGTTTTTCATCTTTTCATATTTTCTGCTACTCTTCCTGCTTTCCACCGGTACTAATTTCTTTCTTCGCTACACACTTCTCTGGTCGCAGGTAAACCGGTGAAAATTCCGTCCAGCCAGCAGGAGCTGATGAAGGAGAAGTTCAAAGAGAATCAATTCAATCTGCTCGCCAGTGACATGATCTGGCTGAACCGATCGCTTACCGACGTGCGGCACCACGAGTAAGTATCACCAACCTTCCTTCAGGACTCGTTCCGGGCGGGAAGGCCACCCCCAGACTGACCCGGTATCCGGGTTCCTTTTCGCCGGGGCGCGCTGCTGTGCTTTAATGTGGCCGTTCGATGTGTCTCCGAAATGGCTTTAAGCACGCAAATGGTGCCCGAACACGGAATGCTTTCCTTCGCACTGTTTTTAACCCAATCCACTGCTTCCTGGCGTCCTGCAAATTGAGTTCTTGCACCATTGAATGGTTCAATTGTGGGGTTTCGTCATCAATCTTGCAGGATTTATGGTGACTAGTCTGTGCTGTAAACGTCGTTAGCTTGCTTGCCAAATAACACACGTGAACAGCGGAGAGAGCGTCGCGGAACGGAATTACATCCCAGCTGCGGTATCTTTGAAAGTAGAGTCGTATTGATTACTATTAATCGATTGAATAGCCACTGAGAGGTTTTCTACCAACCTCTCAGCTACTGTTTGCATTTTTACATTCTGTTCCACAGAATGTTTCGAAATCATTTCATAGCGAAATTACTAGAAGAAGTGTGAGATTGCATGACAGTTGCGAATTTTGCTAATGTGTATTTTATGCACTCAGGTTTTATGAAAATCATACAACTACAATTGATGAAAAACAACAGTCTCATGTTCACTTGAATAGCCAAAATATGTTGTTATCATTATCGACCCTTCCATGTTGCGAAAAAGTTTTCCATTATTATATCAAGATTCGCATGGATAGTTCCAAATATCCTGTGCTAGAAAGATAGCTCCACTTTCCGAAATCGTTATCACCCTATCATCCACCATCGCTGCATGTGTCGATTTCTTGCGATACAAAATAAATAATATGTGTCACGAATCCGCATAATACCGTCATGTGCTGCCGTCTCTGACGAGAACACACAATTTCATTTATTTCAAGCAATACACTGGCAATATCTAATGACAGAAGGAACATTTTATCCACTTCGCGATAGACGGCATCGATTCCGACATTCAAATAGCATTTTTCTTTTATTTCTTGAAACGCGAAAAATGTTACGCTCGGTTCGACACGTTCGTGCTTTTTTCCTATAAAATGAACGTAATTGCCTTTCTCGTCATTTTGGTTTCATTTAATCGTAGGGTTGGAGAAATAGAAAACAACAATATGAGTTTTTCAAGCAGTTTCGCTCCTTATGGTGATACATTTTCACTTGCGGTTCAGTTTTGAAAATAAACTATAGTAGACTAGACGAGTAGACAAAACTATCCGTTGTAAACTGGGTGCAACATTTTTCCACTTTAAATCCTATATTTTATTCATAGCGAGCGAGTTCATTTAGAAACACACCTTTACCGGATTCTAGTGCCATACGAGAAGCATTTCCCATGCTGCTTGCTCGGAAATAGGTTTCAATCCAACTTCTTCGTTTAAATTTTAAAAGGTTCTCGTTCGCGTATCGTGATGATGTGTTTTGTTTCTACTCTTGCTGTAGTCCGAGTCGTCCAAAGGTGTCCTCCCAAAGTTGACTGTCATGGACGGTGCAGAAGGGGAGCCAGATTTGTGCGTGAGCAGAGGCCACGATGCTTCTGCTCCCTGGTGACTAATATGCCTTTCAAGGGTATAACATGATGCTTGTGAGCCTGCGGCTAATGTTGTTCGGAACCCGAGTTTAATTTCTACCAGTTCTGGCACGTTTGGCAAAATGTTGTCACATGCAACGATGATTCTCTCGGGAGGTTTCCGAGGTTCGGGCTGAAGAGTAACCGAAAGATTCATGAACCCTATCGTCTTTTTGGCTTCGTGACCAAATTATGCCCAACATAGAGTGGAGAGCGTCAGGTTTATCCATGTCGCCGCGTGGATGCTTGGTCCGTTGTTCATCGTGCCCTAGCCGGACGATAGTGGAACGGTAGACATCCTTTGAACTGAACTAACTCCACACTAACCCAAGCGGACTTTCGAGTTGAGCAGGTTGATTTGGCGACGAAATGTTAACCCTGTCCGATGGCTTTACACATACTCGTTGCGTTCGTTCGACGTCTATCTCTCGCCGGCTGGCTCTAATGAACAATAGATAAAGTGGTTGGATTTATTTTAGGATCAATATTTAATGAATAAATCTTTGCAGGTGTAATTAACTTCTTCATATTCGTTTTGGTTTGATTTAAGATATTTCAGTTCAAGGGATAAAAACTAAAATGGTTTAATATAATGTTATCTTGGCTATAATGTGCTAATAATGTTCATTTTTCATGTTCATGTTTAGTTCAGTATTCCTCAATAAATTTATGTGTTTGATTTGTTGAGTCTTCAGTAAGACAATGAACACTATTAGAAAAATAAAATGCATGACTTTTACGTAGAAATTACTCATTTCATGAACAACTTTTAAATATAAGTTGATGTTGGATTCAATGTTGATAATTTTAAACTTAAGCAATTATGAAATGACGCTCGACAAATTACTTCAAAGTCTAGATTGGACACAAACAAGGTTTTATTGTATGTTTGCTGGGACTAGAAAACAATCGTCCATCAAGAAGCTTTAACACTGTTGACAAAACGGTCAATTCGAACCTCTACTGCATTTCGCATTTTGTTTCATTTCATTTTAGCTGTAAAAAGAAACACTACTCGGCAAAAATGCCGACTACCTCGATAGTTATCGTGTTCCACAATGAGGCGTGGAGCACGTTGCTGCGTACGATATGGAGTGTGATAAATCGATCACCACGGCCACTGCTGAAGGAGATTATCCTGGTGGACGATGCCAGCGAGCGGGAACATTTGGGCCACCAGCTCGAAGCCTACGTCAAAACGCTGCCGGTGTCGACGTTCGTTTTGCGTACTGGCAAGCGGTCCGGTTTGATTCGGGCCCGGTTACTCGGTGCCAAACATGTCAAGGTAAAGTCCTGTCCGTATCGCCAGGCATGCAGTAAACAAGAATGTTTTTTATCGTGCTCGTTTTCTATTTTTCTTTCAAACAAACAGGGTCAAGTAATTACATTCCTGGATGCGCACTGCGAATGCACCGAGGGTTGGCTGGAGCCACTGTTGGCACGTATCGTGCTGGATCGCAAAACCGTCGTTTGTCCCATCATCGATGTGATATCGGACGACACGTTTGAGTACGTCACGGCGTCCGACCAGACGTGGGGCGGTTTCAATTGGAAGCTAAACTTCCGATGGTAAGAGACATGAGTGGAAGATTATGACTAACAGATAAACATTAATATGTGTTGACACACAATCTCTGCCATAGGTACCGAGTGCCGGCTCGTGAGATGCAGCGGAGAAATCACGATCGCACGGCACCGCTCCGAACGCCAACCATGGCCGGTGGGTTGTTTTCGATCGATCGGGACTACTTCTATGAGATTGGCTCGTACGACGAGGGTATGGACATTTGGGGTGGCGAAAATTTGGAGATGTCTTTCCGGGTAAGTTTTTTCGGTGGCAATCGTATGCTCAGGCCTCCGAAGGCCGAGGCATCCAAACTCTAGACCAGCCACACACTAGAAGCAGAAGCAGCAATATCCCGTGTTCCAGTTCACGAAGAAATCAGTGGCCTTCACTAATGTGTACGATTTACTCTCCCAGATATGGCAATGTGGTGGCATCCTAGAGATTGCGCCCTGCTCGCACGTGGGGCACGTGTTCCGTGATAAGTCTCCGTACACCTTCCCTGGTGGGGTGGCAAACATTGTGCTGAAAAATGCGGCCCGCGTGGCCGAAGTGTGGCTAGACGAGTGGAAAGAATTTTACTATCAGATGAGCCCAGGTTTGACGATTATTTCTAGTTCTGTTTTGCCTGCATTTTAACACATCCTCTTTCTCTTTACTGATTACTGATTTCCTTTCCAACAAATCGTACCCTTTTCTACCTTAGGCTGCTAATGTTCATTCCCCTAACACACTATCCCCTGTAGGAGCGGTGGCTTGTATTGTTCTCCACTCCTTAAAGCCGCCCAAGATGCAACTTTAAACAAGCTGCTAAAGAACTACATTTAACGGATTTAACGAAAACGTTCAAATGCATACAAAAGTATCAGATCGTGTAAACGTGCTGAAAAGCAGAGTTCGCTCTTTAGCATCGGTAACCAAAAATCCGGAAGCTTCTTCGGCAACATTGGCCCATTGCTCGAGGTTGTTCTGGAGACCGGTTACAATGATTCTGCTCACATTTGGCAAACCAATGTTACTTATACTCAAAGCAAAGTTACCGTGCGTTTGTACGTATGGAAATAATATACGTCTGGATGATGATAGATTTGACTAACATGCTTGAATAGAGCTAGCGATGTACTTGGCTAACAATTCCCAAGAGTAGTGTTGTTAGTTTGCTTAACTAGGAATGGCTCACTGATTTCGTAATCCTCTTGCTGCGTCATTCGAATGTCGACTATATGATCTACTAGCAAACAGATTCACCACAAAATGCTGTTCAATTAATGCCAAAGTAGACCAGTAACTTTTAACTGTTTTAAACCATAATTCTTCTTCTCTCTTTCAACTTCTGTTGCTCGTCGACGTCTCTTCGGTACCGATGTTGGCGTGTGTTTGCGGTACGCTATTGCTTCACCTTCTAACCCAATTGCTGACGGGATGGCGTATTGTGTGTGATGTTTAACTTTCTTGTTGCACAAACGATTGGCAACGATTGGCAACGATTGGCATCGACAACTAACCAAATATTATAACAAAATAATTGGCTCCCCTTCCTCGTAACGAATCATTTCAACGTATCGGAACCCTCACGGATCAATGAACGTATGGATTCTACACATCGCGCGATCTTCGTCGAAAACAAAAAACGAATCAAATGCGACAATCATCATCATTGGCTCCCATGCTACGTACGCTTGTTGGGCACGTTTATTATCACGATCGGGGCGCACTCCAAACGACGATGGCGACATGATCTGCGACGGCATCGATCGATTTCACATCATTTCACGTGGCTTGGTTGACGATCGTCCTGCCGTATCCTGCGAATGACTTAAACTGATTGCTCCTCGTACTACGTGCACGGAACGGGCAGGTTTGGATGTGTGGCGGAACACTGGAGATCGCCCCCTGCTCGCGCGTGGGGCACGTCTTCCGGAAGTCGACTCCCTACTCGTTCCCCGGCGGCACCTCACAGATAGTTAACAAAAACAATGCCCGGCTGGCCGAGGTGTGGCTCGATGGCTGGAGCGAATTTTACTACAACATTAACCCAGGTTCCACTTGTCGTTACCATTTTCTATTTCTGCTCAAAATGCAACCACAAATTCTGCTTCTCTGTAATCAAACACACCCACCCTCCACAAGCGCACGGCTCCTTTCGCACGCATTTGACTGGTTTTCTCCTATGTTTTCTCATATTTTTGTAATATGTTAATATGCTCTCTTCGGCACCGTCAAGCACAAAGAGGCTTGGTTCAGTGTTTAAGCTTTAAATTTCCTGTAGTGTGTTGTGCACCGGTTATTCTGTGTTGCGTGTTGTAATGTTGCATTGTTTGCATTCTTGGTTAATTGTTTAGATTTAACACATACATTAATTTAAATGAAAGGAATATGTCCAACATGACTGTCTACGAAACTCATGATAATTTCATAACAATTTGAATATTTTAATCTCTAGCTAAAAAGAAACGCTAAATGCAGAATGGGAAAAAATCCAGAGGGTCCAGCCCTTGAGACATGCACACTAATGGGGTTAAATGAAATTTATTCACACCATGCCTGCGCTTTGAGTTACTGCAAGTTGCACTTTGCATGCATGCTTAAAACAACACTTCTTTGCTCAACGGCCTTTTGAACGAGCCAATGGTGAAACATGGAGGCGAACGGAAAAAGCTCACTTTCGGTGTGTAAAGGATTCGCGGCAAAGTTAGCCCCTCACATGTCGGCAAACGGGTCCTGGGGCCGCCGCGCTGGCATCATCAACAGTGCGCGGTCGGTTTTTCGGTTCGGAGGGAACAACTTTGTTTGCCGAGCAGCGCGAACACTCTCTCTCTTTCTCTCTCGCCGTGCTTGGGTCTGCGTCCTTCTAGTGCCCTGTGTGCATCTGCTGGCACTAATTGACTTTTGCACTCGAGGAAGCAGAAGCGCTTTCACGCGATGTAAAAATGCTGCAAAACACAATAGCGCGAGGAGGTGAAGTGCTAGCAGTGCACGGAGAACGATAACGTATATTTACACACGCATGTGTGTTTGGATCCGTGGACGAATGCGAATGACTCTTTTGTGTGCATGCAAACACAAGCACAGGGAGAAGGCACAATCGTTCCGCCCTGCGTTAGCTCAATTGAGTCCATCCATGGTAGGATCGTGTGACGTGTCCGTGAACGTCGGCCTGGCGTGCCACTCTGTTGGCTTTCTGGTGAAAGCCTCTTGGGACCGCCAATGGCAGGTTCATAGAGTTTGGGTGGGTAGTGCTGTTGAAACCTGGTGGTGAAAAGGATCGATCAGCGCGAACCGGAGTTGGAGAGTCGCTTTTCGCCAAAAGAAATAAATAAAATTGGTCTACCAAACATGGAGTGGCCTATGGCGAGCCCTCGAGAAAGTCATATGCTCAGGGAGCCTGGCATAAGAAACATTCACCCTCCGACTACCTTCTTCAATCTTTAATTTTATCTTTTGCTCTTCAATTTTTTAACATTGATCGGCCCTACGTATACCGAGTGTTCTGTTGCATACATTTTGAAAGAGCTTTTTATGATTTTATTAGCAAATACAGACGTCTTAAATCCCGCGAAAATCTTTTTGCGATTCGAATAAACGCTGCAGTTCTCGGATAATTTTTAGAAACTATTTTTTTTAAATGCAAAACCAATAGAAAATGCACTTGGCGAACGAATATATAAAATATCGTTGTGTGGAGGAAAAAATTGGTAACCAATAAGCGAAAATCTACTCCGAGCCGTTCGTTTCTCGTGTAATTTTCCGGCCCATAGATATGGCCGGCTCGTACTGTGAGCGCGGGACTTTCGTATTTCGGGCAACGGAGACAGATGTCAGTCGATCATAGTGACAGAAATTTTATCACCAGACACGATGAATTCCGTCACGGGGCCCGTTGCAGATTAATATGTCAATCAGATTGTCCGGCGCCTACGATGTCATTAAGTGAAACTGTCAACCGAAAGTGATTGCCACCAGGCACGGTATCTAGCCTGTGGTTCGAAATAGATCAATTGTTATAATACCAAATGAACATAGCTGTGGACCATTTCCTTCCATTTTGAACTATTCCGATGTTCGTCGTGACGGACCGAAATTTGATTTCATAACACTAGCAATTGTTTTGAAGCAAGTTATGTTAACATTGGATGGAGCCACCTGGTTGTTTTTGTAATCGTACCGTCCAATGGAGGCGCCAGGTGTTTTACGGTGTTTCATATTTTTGATTTGTTATTCAAGAATTCAAGACATGTCTAGCCATAAAAGTCGACATTGTTAAAGTCTACCTTGTTATAATACACAGCTTCATATCAGATTCATCGCAAACTTGTCTACCACTCACCAAACAATCTCCATGTACTGAACCCCCTCCAGTACTAGGACGTATAGGGACAAACTTTGCCTAGTCACATCCAGGTCTTCTAAGACCTGCCTAGCTTGATATTCACGGTAGAACCAATCCGTTTCTTATTTATCGGGTTAAGATTCCGATTTTCTGTGTTGATTATTCACCTTTCTTTTGTACGGGAAACGGTCTCACGGTGCAAGTAACCGCTCGATGGGGTCCTTAGACGTAATTGGATTTTCGACTAAAATTATGTTTGATTGAGGGGCCACTTGACACCGGCGACATTGGGGGCAACAGAAGCATATCGCCCATTCAGCCTCGGCAGGTGTTGGGACTGCAAAACTTGAATAATTTATTCACTGTACCATTTTGTTCACCTTTCTTATCGAAACTTGGTGTAAGGTTGTTAGCTACTGCTGCGTAAAGCTCTATGGGGTTTCAGGTGTTCTTTCGCTATGGCAAGATAGGTAAAATCTTTACAAACGATCGACAGCTTGGGGATTACAAACACTCTGTTGGAATCCTCCACGGCCGAGCCAATTATTGTACGGAATATAGAAAGTTAGGGAATTTGAAGGCTAGACATCCAAATTCTAGACACATTAGTGGCGTAACCTAGCCGAACGTTTGTATGAAGGTTTACATAATCAGCTTTACGCACAAATTAAGCTCTCATTCTATTATTTTCAAATATGTATCTTTTTTTTAATGTGTGTATATTGGTATGGTTTTATGTGAAACATTAAAATCTTCAAAGCTTTTTTTGTTTTTTATTCAATGTGTTTCGCGCTCTCAGCAGAATAATTTACAAAATGAATACAATCTCCATCAATTCATTCAATCCTGGCTTTTGTACAAATATAGTTAGTGTGTTTGTTTTTAACAACACTACTTTCATAGCATCAATTTGTGATAGCCACTTCAACGAATCAGAACTGTACAAGCAGTTCTGTGGTCTAAACAACAAAAACTAAGATGAAGTTATTATTGTAAATTGTTTGGTATTAGTTGATGTGTTCATGTGAAAAGCTGAACATGTACAAATTCTGCGGAAAAACTACCGAAAAACCTTTCCTCAATCTATAACAACCTTATGATGTACATGCGCACCCGACGAATGAAGATGATCAGTTTAATAGCCAATTGCTTTTTTTTAGTTCATGTTCAATTTCGTCACGCTTTTGTTAATTGTCTTATATTGTATTGACAAAAAACCGGGCTTTGTATAATAGTACCATTGCTCTTTCCTTAATCCTTCTTTCCTATACTTCTTCCCGTCTTATGTCGCCTGATCCTTTGTACATCCTCTCTATGTTTATGGCTTCTCTTAATACAAAATGCGTAATATACCGATATCTATCGTCACTGCATCAATGATCACACCATTTTGCATCCAACATAAAGATCATCCATTTGACCGACTAAACCGTTTTACTTTACAAAATATTTAATGTTCTCTTCACTACTTTAACCCGAAATCCGTGCCCGTGCCGGATTTAATAGGCGCTCGCAAAGCCTCTGCTGGAGACGTCAGTGAACGACGGGCGCTTCGAGACCGGCTAAAATGCAAAAGCTTCCGGTGGTATCTGGAAAATATTTACCCCGAAAGTCAAATGCCACTCGACTACTACTTCCTCGGGGAGGTAATTATGATGCCTAAAAATGCCGTGCGGTTGCATTGTTGTCACTGTCCCACTTTCTCCGACAGATTCGGAACGTTGAGTCGCAAAACTGTCTTGATACGATGGGGCGGAAGGCGAACGAAAAGATTGGTAGCAGTTACTGCCATGGTCTAGGTGGAAATCAGGTATTTGCTTACACCAAGCGGCACCAGATTATGTCGGACGATAACTGTCTCGACGCATCGAACGCGCTAGGACCAGTGAACCTGGTCCGATGCCACGGTATGGCCGGCAATCAAGAGTGGATATACGATGAAGAGGTAAGTTAGTGTCCGTTATGTCGCGGTAAGGTGCTTTGCAAATGTAGGATTAGGTTTACTGCACACCTAGCAACTGAAACTCTGAACCTAGTTGGACTCCACAAGTGGTGCTACCTTTTTAAACATATTTATTTACACCTTTGATAGTTAAGATTATAAAAATCTACTTTTGATTCGCTAGGCCTACAATTTTCTTCTCTTTCAATGTTCAGGCCTTCTGCTAGAGAAATATGATACACATTTTATTTTCGCTCTTTTGTTGCAGGAAAAGACTATCAAGCACGTTAACAGTGGAAACTGTTTAACACGACCATCGCACGAGGATCCTTCGACGCCTCTGTTACGACCGTGCAACTCATTCTCTCCCGGTCAACAGTGGCTGATGCAGTCCAAGTTCAAGTGGCAAGCCCACCACGACAATCACATCGGTGAGGACAGATAAGACGCACTGCTCGGTGCACGATCTGCACACACTCGTGGACAGCCAGAGTCCGTAGCAGTGTCCATCGATCGTCACAGAAGTAGTAGCAGCAGCGGTCACAATCGGGTGGCAGATACCCACACCAGAGGATCGTACTGAGGATGCTTTTCCATCAAGGTGTTGTTAAACTTCTCCCCATCCGCATGGGAGTAACTGCCGATTGAAGGCGACGAATATGCGACGGATCGTGATAATCGTGATCGTGATAAACTGCGGTGATGAATCTGATCGTCGTCTTGCCATTGCGTCAGTGTTTCTGATGCAGAACGTTGGTACCACAGAAGAGAAAGCATTCATATCTAAAGGAATATCGAATAGGCCGATAGTAACGTTACGCGTACATCAGTCATTCGTCATGTTACAATAAGTTAAGACCTCTGCAAGGAACACCATGCTCATTGCTTACACACTGCGCACTATGAGTTGAACTGAAAAGATTGTGTGCGTCCATTGTTATAGGTAACGGTAGGTTAAACGTATTTGAAATATGTTCCATCCACCCTTCATGTTGCATCAATGTACCATAGATATTGAAGGTCATATTTTACGCGGCCCGTATTCGGTTTTAGTACGTGCCCCATTAATCATAGCGTTTGGTATTCGGGTTCCTGTTGTTAACATGCAACGTTCTTGTTGTTATTAATTCATGCTTCTTTTTACTGGATGCTTTTAAAATCTAAATGAAACAATTTGAGCATATCATACAAACTTGTTTTGCGAATACGCAATAAAAATTCAATATTAGGAACGTTACACTTCTCTTTTGAGTGTTATCAGTAGGTAGCTTCCGTTCGTTCAGTGAGAAATAGTTCCTTCTTTTCTTCCTTTCGAACTTTCACGTCGCTTTTTTCTGTTTAATTATCCGTCTTACATCCTGTACCCTACAAACACGTTCTGCAGCAATGTTGTAAGAATCGCAACACAAAACAACTTGGACCATTTGCATTTAGAAAGTAAATTAAAACAGGAAACGTGAAGAATATTCAAACCAGCTCATCGCAACAAAATTATAAATTGAATTATAACAAAAACTGTCGTACTCCTCCGACACACCGCAAACGCTGTATACACGGTGGCAAATAGCGCAAAGTGCAATCAAATTCGGCAGATCGCGAAACGTTGTAAGTAAAGCAGTGTGGTTAAGTTTAACGTAAGGCGATATTGTACATAAATATCAGTCGAAATAGTAACATACAACATGATAGAACGAAGAAGATAATGATACAAGACATGCAAGAGAATAGGCGACGTTTTCAGCGAATGAAACTGATATCATCTATTTGTAGTCGGATAAAGAAACGTGTGAAAGTAAAGATGAATGATATCGGACAAAGTATATTTCATGTTCTATTAACGTGAACATGCATTCTGCAAGTGTGCCCGTGATTTGAACTGTAGGCTTAGAAATAAATCATTTAGGAAACGGTGCAAGAAAGTGGCATACAGAAGCAAAAACAAAGAAAGAGAACGATGTATAAATGTAACTCGTCCACAAAGTTTAAAAAATGAAGTATATTCAAAGGTGCAACAGTGCGAAAACAACGTATATACACAGAAATACAGCTTCTGTGAGGCCGCACATGTGTAGTTAAAATAGTTCGTGACAAGTTTCGCGTTAAGTTCAGCGTAACCTGATGGAAGCCGCAATGTCATCGCTGTTTAACGCTAACGGAGCGGCGGTAAAGGGACAGAAGGAAATGATGTTAAATGAAATTACTATTATTACATACATGAGTGAGTTCTGCTGCTCAACTATCCTCAATGCCACCTTCAAAAGTCAAATGTGAAAGATTCCAAAATTGATTGTTTTTAATCTTTTCCTTAAAGCATCCATCGTGGGGCCAAAGGTCGACTGGAAGGATGCATAGACCAATCTTTTGTGCTGACCATGGCGTTGAATGGGCGCATCTACAAAAGTTTTTTTTCGTTCTCCTAAGTTGCATTCTTTTAAACGACCGTAGGAATTAGCTATAGAATAATACGTTAATTATAGAATAATGAACAGAGAAAGTATATCATTTTATCGCGATACGATCGCTCGCTCGCTCGCTTTTTTATGATTTTTGCATTAGCTTAAAGTTTTACCGATGGACAACCGAGTCGAAGTGATTTGGATAATCAAATGCTTGAACGTAAAGTTTAGTACACGTGTTGAGCGATGGGATGGATTTATTCCTTAATTCTTCATTATTTCTTTTTAACGCTTGCATCTCAAATTTTATACTGCAGGGTGATGGTGTGCAATTTATTATACCTAGTTTATCTTTACGTTTATCTTCGTGCGTCTCTGATTTAAAGCCTATGCTTACTAAAATTTTATTATTTCTGGGTGCGAAAGCATAAATAGATTGATATTTGAATCCGACGCTTCCTATATCTGCAACAATAATGCTCGTGTTGAAGACGGCACTGAGTTGTTACTATGGTTCCCCTTAGACATAGCCGTACCTTAAGTTTAGCTGCTTTTACGATAAACCAATTTATGGGGAGGCATTTTCGTCCTTTTAAAACATTCGCCGATGGTATTGTCATACAGTCACAACATTATCCAAATTTTCGCCAAATCTACTTGTACCAAACAATAGAAATTCGATTTGTTCAGTATTATATAAAACACAAGAGACGACCTCTACATGGACTAGTAAAACAAACGAACGAATACATTCCCTCATTTAAAGCAAACAACAGAATCGTAGAAGTAATATATTTTTGCAGTCTCATCAATTGTAAACTGACCGGTGCGAACGATGAGTACGCAGTTGCCATTGCTCGGTTGGTCCGTCTCTACCAGCTCCACCAGTATGCCAGAAAACTCAGATTTCCATAAATCAAACGAAACCAATGACTGCTCTATGGCTTCCGACACCTTTCAGTGAATCGCTTCTTAATGCTCCATGCGTTTTATTTGAACATAAGACAGAGAAAAACGGCCTCCTCAAAGACACCTCCATCGTGTAGCTTCCTTTGCGTTTTTAATACTTTACCCCAAGCAAGGGATCGAGTCCGGAGAAAATATACTGAAAATCCAGCCAGCAGCGCCAAACACGGCGCAAAACAGACACACGAATTGCAGCATATCACATAGCCATTACTGTATAAAGTTTGGATTGGTTGGTTACCTAGAAATGGGATTGAATTGTTATAAGTAGTGGGTCCAGGTTGGAGGGAGCAAACGAAGTCGAACGTTGTCAGCGTAACTATTTAAAATCCATCTAATATAGAACTGAATCAATCAATTTTGCCCCAGGCCGATGGAGAGAAATTATCAGGGGAAAATCGTTACTCAGCACAAATAAAATCTGCGATAGGAGGCAAAGTAGGATATTGTTTGCTTAAAATGTTGCTGGAAAAGGATAATCGTTCCTTGGACGGGAGTGTTAAAAAAACAAAGCTATATTCTTTATTTTGCGTATTTGCTATTCCATGTTTATTTCAACAAAAACCTAATAGTGAATGAATCGCGGATAGCGACTAATGTGCAGAACAGAAGCGAAACCTGTAAATCCTGTAAAACCTGAGAAAAAACAGGCTGAGAGTTGTTCTCATCGTTGTGAAAGGGAGGCACGTTGGATGAAATGATTTTTTATAAAGCAACGCATACGAAAAAGAAAAAGTTGTTACCGCTCTCGGATTATCCTTGGGAGCAATCCGAGCACTTTATTTCGACTATTGACAAAGAATTCGAAACAAAACTAGCGATCGGTGGATAGCTGTTTATTTTTTAGGATGCATTCATACGGAACTTCTTCAGAAGGGCCACGGCCCGCTCATGTTGCTGACCTAGACGGGCCAGGACAAGGCTTTGGATGTGTTTCAATAGTTCGATTGCGTTTCTTCCACGGAGTGTCTGCCGATCGATCATCGTATCCACCAGTGCCTCGTAGCCACCGATCGGACGGTACTGAAAATCGACTCGTTTCAGAAACTCAATCAACAGCTCGGCAGCTTGATGCGGGTTCCCCTGGAAAACCTTCTGTACGATCGCCGGGTATGGTTCGTTGCTGTAAATTACAAGTTGCTCCAACTTGTTGTGCGCTTCCGGTAGTTTACCAGCAGTGATTTTATCCGCCACCAGCGAGATCAGCAAGTTTTCGTTTTCCTGCCGTTGCTTCTCAAGCTCCTTCACGCTACTCGCCAGTTGCTGCTCAGCGTTCTTTATTTTACGACGTAGAACACTTAACGCAGAACGATTCTGAGCACTCACTTGCCCGGCTAGCTGTTCAAGTTTCTGCGTCAAATCTCGCTTTTGCTGTTCATAGCTATTTTTCCGTGTCCGATACTCCCAAACATTATCGTTAATGTGGAACTTTAGTCGCTGGTAGCTTTCCTGCAGTCGGCGTACGGAATTACGCATACGTGCCAATTGCGCCGTGCAGGTTGGATTCGATGCCGGAAGTACCGCCGTTTCCTCGGATTCCGACTCTTCTGATTCCTCTGACGTTGGGTCAAGCTCCATATCCTCCAGCAGGTTGACTAAGGAGTCCACCTCATCCGCTGCCATCGTACACTTCCGCACACCCGGTTGACTGCGCTGAGAGTGGCTCTCTTGCGGTAGTGTTGCCACTAACGCAAACACTAAAAGTCCAATTGCGAAGGAAGTTCCGGTATTTCGAAAAATGCACATGGTTCGTGAAAGGATTCTATGACCGATCGAACGGTTACTACTGAGTAAAAATATACCAAGCCAGTCACGTCTGGTCACTACACTGAATGACTAGTGCCTTAAACTGATAACTGAAGTATTGATCCCGCAGGGAAATACCAGCAGGATTGATAAGACTTCTCTCATAATATGATGCAGCGGACGAACAATTGTATGAGCCAACCTTTCAATAGTAAAGATTCTTCGCGAGATTCGTTTTGTGTGCTTGTTTGCGTGAGTCCTGCGTAACTGACGATGGGTTGCAGTGTTTAATACTTTTTTCGCATTTTTAATCACTCAACTCGTTATGAATACGAACCCTACGTCTCTCAGGAGAAAAATAACTCAACAAAAGACATCGGTATTGTACGATGAGATTTATAGAACGATCGTAAACGTTCATTGTGGGAATCGCATTGATAAAAGGAATGGCAATTTGATGTAAAAGCAGTGATTTTCAAGATACTTGATCCCATCTTAAGATCCTTAGATTTCAAGTTAGAGAACGATCGACAATAAAAGTAACCTTTTGTCTGAGCTTTGTTTCACACAGCAACACTGCCTTTCTCCAGATGCGGAAGATCAACCGATCACACGGCAATGATCAAAATCAGCGTGTACATAGCCGTCGGCTAATTTCTCTTATCAGTGTGATCATATGTAAGTTTGCCTGGCAAAATTGAAAAAAGCATATTTTTTCAAGTCATAAAAACTGAAATGAACAAGAAACTACACAAATGCTTTTCGTTAAATGAAATAAATGATTATTGAATCTAACGTAAACGTAAAAAGATCGAATGCGCTGTAGACTTTCCGTAATTAAACTTTCTTGTCCATGAACGTAGCCAACTCTACGTCCCGCGTACTCAATCCGTTACAATCGTGAGTCGCGAGCGTCACGTCTACCTTGTTGTAAACATTAAACCATTCCGGGTGATGATCCATTTTCTCTGCCTTTAACGCCACCCCGGTCATGAAAGCGAAAGCTTGGTTGAAGTTTTTGAATTCGAACTTTTTCTTGATTGCATCACGACCGTCGACCATGGTCCACCCGTTGGCGAATAGTGGCTGCAGCAGTTTTTTTCGCTCTTCCTCGTTTAGTGGCGGAATCTGTGCCGGTTTCATTCGAACAGCCAACGGAAAGAGAAAGAGTTAAGTGATAATAACGTCCTGAAATTCAGCTCTAGTTGCTGCCCTCTTAGTTGCATCCATGGCATCATCACTGCTCACCATTTTTCTGCTAACAGCCCGCGTAGTTCCGAACGATCTAAGATGACTGGTTATGAGATTCGTACAACAGGATCGAAAGATCGTTGATCGTTCCTCAAATTGTCTGGCTCTTTGCAGTGTAGCAAGACTAATGAAATAGAAAGACGAATTGTGACGAACCAATAACTTCAAGCCGGAGCAACTCGTTATCTCCACAAGCGAAAGTTAGAGAGAGGGTGAAGTAGAGTGTTTTCTCTCATGAGTTCAGTGAAAAAGACGAAAACATGATGCAGCATTTGCAGAAGAAGCAAACAACTGAACATCTCAAAATTTTAGCAAAAAACTGAAAACAAACATACAAGAACAAGAAAGCAATCGCATCAATGCAGCGGCACTTGATGCTACTCAGTCATATATTTTGAATCCCTCCAGATCGGGCCTTTGGCCGGGTTGGTCTAGCCGTAATTACATACACTGGTCCTTGGAGTGCTGGCCGCAGCATAATTTCCACTTGTTAGCGGTTTGTTTTTCACTACACAATTTGACAGAAAACAGCTGATTAGTGCCACAGTTGTTTACAGGTAACGCTCATGGCGTAACGCCTAACGCAGGATCTCAAATGTCACACTAAATAAATTCATTGTTTATTTTGGTTTTTTATGTAGTGCAAAACTATAATAGAAACAATCCGACGCCCCGCGACTTTCGGATAGTTTGGAAGCAACTTGGGTAAAAACTGTCAAAGAGTGAAGAGTTTTTCGGTTTTATAAAACATTTTCCTATAATTCAAGGTCAAAAATATTTGCTTGATTAGTTGCAACAGCATTTTCTTACATAATTTGCAAATCGTAATAAAACAATAACGTACCCAACATGTTGCAAATCGTTAGGAGAGTTCACACCAGCCAGCATTTTAGCGCTCAACGTTGTTCGAAGCTGATTGATAGCGTTTTGAGGGTCGATCATGCCGGCGAGTTGGGAGCAAATCAAATTTACCGTGGACAGATGGCAGTTCTTGGTAAGCCTCGCAGTCCAACTTTAACACCAGCTCAATTAATTCCGCTTTCTGCTAAACTAACCTTGTATCTTTTGCTTAACCGTAGGTCATACTAAGGTGGGAAAAACCATTCAGCACATGTGGGAGCAAGAGAAAGTGCACAAGGAAGAGTTCGATCGTTTGATAATAAAATACCGCGCCCGTCCGACCGCACTGTTACCCTTCTGGAATGTGGCCGGCTTTGCATTAGGAGCCGGAACGGCTCTGCTTGGCGAAAAAGCGGCAATGGCATGTACAGTGGCGGTCGAGTCGGTTATTGTTGAGCACTACAACGATCAGCTGCGCCGGCTGATGGACGATCCGCATTTCACCGATCGCGAGCTGTTGCAGACGATACAACGGTTCCGGGATGAGGAGCAAGAGCACCACGACACGGGGTTGGAGCACGGTGCAAAGCAGGCACCATTCTATGAAGCCCTAACCGAAGTTATTAAATTTGGCTGTCGAACGGCGATAAAAATAGCGGAACGTGTCTAAAGTGACGGGAATTCGGTCATTGTATAGCGAAAATTCGCCCGCTTGTTGCTGCGCTTAGTTTTTGCCTAAAAATGTGAACTAAAGAAGTAAAATAACTATGCAAAAGTACCTAAACACAGCATGGTGTATCATTCCTGCGTAATTATGCGGGTTCGTTTCTATTCCTAATCGATTGGCTAGAACCAGCTAGTGCTCCCCTTGTAGGACATCATCACGCAGGGCAAGTGCCTGTGCAGCCAGAGAAGAATATACCAGCGGATCTGCACCGGAATCACGCTAGCTGACGCGCTTCGGCCCCGACGAGCTGAAAACGCCGGAAACGATTCCGGTGCTGCTGATCGCGATCGCCAGCGACCTCTTCAAAGTAGACGTGAGGCAAGGGAGTGTCCCTGTTTGACATTGCCGGCAGCCTCTTGACTGCGTTCGCCTGTCCCACCCGGACTATCTGCTACGGACTAGGGGGGAGTGCTGGAGGACAAACGAACATGCGACTTCGATCCAAGACACTCTTGTCTTAGTAAATATGAAGTAATGTCTCTACATAAGTTTAAACTTATGCATTAAACGGTTAAATTTAACGTCATAATTGAATTTTCTCTTGTCTGAAGTGAAAGAAAAACCAATGTTTCGTCTTCAAATGATGCAGTTTATTCTTTTAGTCAATTTTTTGTCCCTTACAGAATACACAATAGTCAAAAGTAGTAGTCACGATAAAATATACATAAATAATCGTAAATGCTAGAAAACGCCCGTTTAGCCTATCGGAAGAAAAAATACTTTCTCGTTACACACAATCGCACCGTCTTAGCCGTACGCCACGCACTAATACGTTGTACCAATCTTAAGCTTCGTTCATTGTTTAATTACCTTTCTCAAACCTATCTAAAGTGTTACGAGTTTCGATACTGTTTTGTTTTCGCTACCAATCGTTCGTTTACATATTTTTTACTACTTCATCTTTGGAGGCTTTCGTCCAGTTACAGCGTTACTTCACTTTTGTACCCTAAACGCATCTGGGTGGGATTGTTAGTAAAATTGATCAGGCTGCTTATGTTTATGTGGAACAAGTTCGCTGGAACAAAACATTAAAAATCCAACGTATCCAAAATCTTTTTTCTAGTTCTCAACAGTGGCCCACAACAGCAATTAACTACTTTCTACTTTCACGTTTAATCGCAGTACAATACTGCTGAATTCCTCATTTTCTTGCAGCTAATACTAAAATTAGCCAAAATGCGAATATTGCTTGCTCGCATTTCGGATTGGTTTTTTTTTCACACATATTTTTTCGCACGAGGTAATACAAGGTAAGGCACGTTCGAGGACAGATTCAGTAACGATTAGTCTATGAAATAACGGCATACGGGTACGCAAACCCTAAGCAACCGACAGAGGCGAGCATTCCATTCCCGACTGTCCAATCATCAGATCAGTCGGTTTTGCTTCAGATAGTGAATGAGAAGGGCGTGAATGAACTTGTACTGTGCGAGCGATGGTATGATGTTGTCCCGCTGCTGACGTATCTGTCCGATCAGACGAGGAATGTCGATGTCCTGTAAAAGAACGATTGTTTGTGAGAAGCGAACATAAACAATTGAAATGGGAGCAAGCCACCAACCTGATTATGATCGAGTGTGTAGAGTAAAAGATCGGCTACCAGTGTAACACCCGTACGACCACCACCTTCATTACAATGAATCAACACTGGTGGATTGGTGTTGTGCGATGGCGGTACCTCACCGTTCGACGCCAGTCGTACCGAGTTGAGTTCCTCGAGAAAGCCTACGGAAACACGAGTGTCAATTGCGGATTTCGCAAAAAGTGATTGCAGCTGGAAGATCCTTACCCAAAAAATGTCCAACATCGGCGGGACAGTTTTGATCGGCCCACTCAGTGTAGGATAGGTGCCAAACCGATCGATAGCGCCGGCTCTGGGTGTGGTATACTCTCAGTTTGCTCGTCGTACAGCGATCGGTTTCCTGTGAAAATTCTCGCCACACTTGATACTGTTTGTGCGGCACAAGAAAGGGTACAGAACAAAGCAGGAAATATAATTTTTGTCGCTCGATTTTGCTCGGTGGTTTTCATCGCTTTATCCTATACCTGTCCATACTCGAGGCAGCGCTCACTGGTTTGCGGTATATAAATAAGCTCTTTGGATAGTTGTACCAGCAGATAGACGTCCGCCTCCCAAACGCATTGCCAAAAAATGTGTGTCGTCACCTTATCGTGCGGGCTTTCGGCCACGATGTAGAATCGTTGCTTGTTGCCAACCGTGCTCTGCAGATAAACAAAAGGACAAAACTATTTGAGCATCTCAATTCATGGCTTAAACTGATCCACCTAAGTCAACGGTAAGCAATCACGCGCCATATAAATCGGTGATCTCGATCGTCTACTTACGGTTATGTGTGAAGCATTCACGTAGCCCACCCGATTGTCGCGCATTGGCGTCAGGCGCACCCGATTATTGTCGTACGGCAGAAAGGTCGGATTGGAGTTCTTGTTCTTGTTCTCTTCCGCCAGCGCGCAGGTGTAGGTTGCACTATCGCTGCGCTTTGGAATCCGTTCAAACTCACAGAACAGTTGCGGTTCGGCCAGCTTGGATTCGAGCAGCGAACACTGTTTTGAAGAGAAGGAAAAGGCAAGCATAAGAAATTTGAAATGTTCACCGGCTTCGACCACAAGAATATTGTTTCGTACCAACTTCTCCTTGCTAATGTTCGCCGGAAGTGGCTGCAGTCGCGGCAGTCCCGTAGACCACCGATGCCTGAGCTGTCCACCGCCACTCTCACTCGACCCGTCGCCCGACGAAGCACTTGCCGTACTGCTGTTGGTAGCGACCTCCATCGAACCCTTCTTCTTGCGATCCTTCTCACGGCCCAGCGTGGCACTCTTTTGTTTGTCGGCCGAGTGCTTCGATCTTCCACCGCCCAAAATCTCCCAGAGGCGCCTCCGCTTGGTTTCCTTCACCGACGAAGATGCCGACACCGACGAGGCGTTGGCAGCCAGCGTTACATTACGGCTGCTGGTGCTGGCACTGTTTGCACCAACGGTGTTGGTGGTGGTGATACTGGTTCTGCTACCGCCACTGCCTCCCAAATTCGTCGAGCCGGCTGTTATCGAGCTGATGCCGGAATCATTGTGGCCTCCGTTTATTCGTCCCGAAATCCCGACCGAACCACTTTGGGCCGTTTCGTTGAGCGTGTAGCTTGAGTATTGTGACGAGTCGAGTACGTTGTTCGATGAAAGTGATCGGTTAATCACGGTAGGTGGTGCTGCCACCCCGGACGCTGCTGTTGTCGTCATCGCAACGCTTTGAGTGCCTCCTTCGTTTATCTTCGCCTGTAGCATACTTTGCAGGGCCCCCGGTGAGGGTTGCCTGTTGCCTTCCGCAGCCATCGCAGCCGCAACAGGCGCCGTGGAAGTTGGCGCGTTCGTACCACTGGGCGTCTGTGGTTGTGGTGGGGTGGGGATCGGCCGTGGTCCACGTGGTACGCTCGAGGTACGACTGCGAACCGATATTGGAGCGCTGATCGGCTCCGCAGTTTCACTCATCCAAGGAAGTGGCACATTTTCGTAGATAGGTTCAATCGAACCGTTGATCTGCTGGGAGGAACGATTCAGGTGCACCTTCGACGCTAGGCCAATGTGGCCGTTGGCGATGGGTACCGGTGGTGCGCTGGAAGCTGCATGGTACGGGCTCTGACTTTCGCCTCCCGAACCACTGGCACTGTTGCTCAGCAGAAGATGCTCCACACCGCCCGGGACGTAGTAGAAAACCTTGCCGGTTGGTTGACTACCGGACGACAGATGTCCCCCGCCAGGACCTGGAGGATTCGAATTCGTTTCGATAAAATTCAGATTCTCGTACGTTCCGTGCGGAAGCATGGTTTGGGAGTGGTGCAGCTGGTGCGGTCCGGTTCCGCCCATTCCTGGGTGCCACATGTGGCCACTATGCGAAAGGTGCATCAGCTGATGGGGTGGTGCTGCGTGGTGTAGATGATTTAGGAGCGGTCGGGACGAGACAAGATCCGGACTGGAACCGGACACCTGTGCACTGCGCAGCCCCAGAAGCGCACGATGGGAAGCAAGATCTGGCGTCGAAGTGGAGCTGAGCCGATTGGCCGGATACGGTGGGGGAGGCTTCACGAGGCGCATCATTTTGAAGCGATGCGTCAGCCCGTAATCGGACGCATCCGAATAGTGCGGACCGATGACGTGGTGGGCCGTGGTATGATGGGTAACATCCGGGTACGGTTGCTGTTGCTGCTGTTGCAGATGTTGGCCATAGTAAGAAACATCCGGCTGGCTGCCGCTCACGCTGTAGTCGAGTTGATGGTGGCCTGTCTGTTGCGGGTGTCCGGTGGGATCCGATATAGGCATTTGCGAAGCGGAAAGATGCAGAAGACTGCCATTTAGAAGCCGCACATCGTTACTGCTCGAGCGATACTTTTGCTGGATGGCCGTTTCGTAGTCCGGAGCGGGTCGATAAGTCGGTAGCAGAGCTTTGAGACGCTCCCGGTCGGGTGTTAAATTGTTGTTGCTCAGATCAAGGCACGACGAGCTTTGGGCCCGATTGATCAGCGAGGTATTCGAACCTCCAGCTGGATTAATAGGCAGCCCCCAGGTAGCGGAACCCATCTGGTTCGCGTACCCTGAATTAAGGTTAATGTCGAGCGCCGAAGCTTGCAGCGATGTGCGCGATGTCTGCATCATACTGCCGGGGTTCGCATTCAGGTTGCCAATGCTGCCGCCGACTCCGTGTGCGATCGATGTACTGCTCGACGACATTAATCCGCTGCCGCCTCCCGGTTGCGTTTCGATGATTGTGGTGCCCGAGGGTGCACCGTTCCACATGGAGGACGCATGCGAGGGCCACCCGCCGGAACCACTCTGATACACTGCGGTCGCGGCCTGTTGTTGCGCCTGCGTTGCTCCTGGAGAGGGATTCAGTTGCGCCGCGGCGTGGTACTGCGGCTCGTGTAGCAGATCGTCCCGGCTGTCGTTCAGGTTGTCGCCCATGTTCTGAAACAAATTCAGGTTCATCTGGCTTGCCTGGGCTTGGTTTTGTTCGTACGTAACGAAGAATCGATGCTGCAGTGCGCACAGCTTCCAGATGTAACGACCGGTGGCCACGTCCGCTACCGTGAAGCCGGAACTTTCCCGTGCCACGGTGCACTCGATGTTAAACACCCGCTTGTGGTTGACAACGTTCGTAATGTCACGCCACGGGTAGAATCGGTTTTCCTCGCTTGCCACGATTATACCCGACACTGAGATTCCCAGCGTCACCTCGACGCCACTCTCGTTTTTCGCCATGAACGTCTCCTGACCGTACCCATCCAACTGCTGGCAGGCGGAGATGTACGATTCCTCCGCATCGCCCTGCGGACAGTTGTGCAACTCGTGTGCCTGCTGTATGACCTGCTCCGTCAGGGCCTCGAGCAGATTCGCTTGCACCATTTCTTGCGGGAACGCCAGCAACGTCTTCAAGTAGTCGACCGTGTGACGATCCTGGTGGTTACCGTACTCCGCCTGACGGCTGTAGTTCGCCAGAATAACGGCCTGCCGGGGATCGCAACTGATGCGGCCCTCCACAACGTCGTGCTTGAGTTGCAGGAAGTAGTAGTTGCGAGTGCCCTCATCTTTCAGCAAACTGACCCCCGAAAGCACGTAGTACATCACGCGCAGATGGAGCACCTTCGAGTTGGCGGAATACTTCTCCAGCTGGCGGCTCAGAGGCCGCTCAAGGTCCACCCATCGTAACTCGTCGTTCGTTCCCTTCACCACGTACCGGAGACCGAAGAACTCCGGCTGCTGGATTGATATCCGCTGGCACACATTCTCCAAGCACTCTTGGCCCGTGCTTTCCGAGCTGAGCGTACAGTCGATCTTCGTTGAAGAATCTAAAATCGAGAGTGAGAGTGAGAAATATGGTTAGTAAGATCGGAACCGATAGGCGAGCAAATTCCAGGGAAGCTCCCAATTTGCCAGTGCAAATGCAATCACGGCCATATCTTTTGTGCATTCGTGTGTGCAATCGGTAAACGCCTTCTTATCTGTCCGTGGCCTCGAATCGATGTCTGATGTCGACCGAAGCGCGATAAAACCGGGGACCGGTGAGTGGATCGACTTTCAACGCGCGTCAACAATTTCGCGTTCGATTCATTGTGCATTGACCACCGACAGATCCAAGAGAGTTGATGGATATGGCCGTTGCAACTCCCTGATAGTGGCAATTAAAAGTGACGTAGTTCCCTAATCCGCTATTTCCCAGGGCAATATTGTTCGCTTCTTTTATCTTGCGTGCGCACAAGATTCGTACAAAGTGAGAAATTTAATTCGAAAAACGTGCCTAAGGGAACGCATTAAATGTTGATATTTTCAGGGATACCCGTTCGTGGTGTAACCTTCCGATTGTTACAAAACCGACTTGAAGGGCAGAGTGCACGGAAATCAACCGAAATAAAAACACACAATGGTTTCACAAAACCCGAAAGCCCGAGCGCGTCTATCGGCTTGGCTCGTCCCAAGTATGTTAAATTAGCCGCCGGCAATTGACTGTCGTCCGCTACGGCTACGTGACAATGGCATTCCGCGCGGCCCAGTGACGAATCGAGAGTTCCTGGTGGAGGTGCTGGGGACGCCAGGCAAGGGGACAGCCCCAGTCAAGGACACAAACGACGACGACGACGACGACGGCAACGGCGATATGGGACTGCAAATTGCCGAGTGCACAACGCTAATCAAAGCATTATGGGTTAATCACGACGTACGTGTGCGTGGTGGGCTTCGAACCTGGGGGTTAAAGGCAAAGCAACGTAAGGTTTGCGATCAAAACGGGCCACTTCCTAATCGTCTTATCGGAGGGGGGTCTTTGCGGATCACGGAACTGTGGTCGGTGAAACTGGAGACCTGGATGCACCGTCAGTTTCCGGTGTCTATTTTGCACACTCATCCCAAAAGCCTGACACGCGATGTTGTGTAATAGAAAAATGATGCTCATTGGAACTCTTTACTTCTCCAGCTTGAGTCATTTGTTTGTCACACACAAGTGACTGCAGGTCTCTGGTTTGTATTGTACCGTAAATTCGCTTGCAATTCTTTTGGCAATTGTTTGTTTATGTTAGCTACAATTGTGAGCATTGCATGGTTCACCCCTTTTTCTGTTTTATCGCTCATTTTTCATCAATCAAGCTTAAAATCACACAAACACTTGAAAACAAAGCATTGGCAAGAAATTGGCCACCTTGCGCCGCTCTTATCGTCGCATTCCACGGTTGGCTGTTGTGCACAAATACAAACACGGGGAAAATACACAAACCGTAGGGTAGGCTGTAAATTTGACTAATCTTCTCCTTTGCCGTGTGTTTCACCACCTTAGGTTTCGCTGTCGGTGGCCGGGAACGTATCCCTTACATCGGCGGGTGTTGTAAAACGAGGCTCGAGAGAAAATGTAAACAGTTTAGCTTTAAATTATATTAGCTATAACATCTAAAAACATCAATTGTCGCAGCCTTAGTGGGATAAAAACCATTCCGTCTTTGTATGTCCGAAACTTACTCAAAATCGTTACAGTTAACTCAGCCATGATCGTTGACAGATCGATCGTTGTTTCACGATCATCATCGGCACACCGGACACACTACCCTGCACCACTGCGCACTGTAGAGTTCACTGGCGTAGGCAGCCTGCGTCGTGCAACTGGCCACCTTTTTTCTTGCTACGGGTTTTACAGTCACCCTCCCCGGTGTGATCGGTATTACACCTCGCTAGGATCGAGACGGTCGATTATTGCCAATGACATCATCGGAATCGCATCGACGGGCAGCTTTGCAACTTGTGATCGCGAGAATAATTCGTCGCGACCTCGTCAGACCCCTTTCGGCATGGTTCGGCTAAGGCGACGACCACCCGGCATTTCGATCTCGTCTAAATTCCGGCGCGTGAGAATTTTCGACCAAGACGGAGATGATGATCACCAACAATACCGGGCCGCTAAAAAGGCACCGAAAGAGCTTTCGCCCACGAACAAGATGGCCGCGGCACGGAAGGAAGAAAAGCCAAAAATATCCGACGCTCGGGGTCCGGTATCCGGGGAGGGACTTGACTAACTAATCACTACGCACATTCATGAAGCCCCCGCACAACAGGAGAAGCCCCATTCATTGCCGCAGTCAATCACATTCACATGTGGTGGGCGACAGCTTGGTGCGCCGTTGTTGATTGTAACCCGGCACGATAAGTTCCTTCGGCCACAACATGCTTTACGGGTGTAGTGGTTACAAACACGACATAAAAATCGGGTTTAATAAGGGGTCTTTTGCAAACAATTTAAATCATTTCTCGAAACAACCTTCATTATCCACCAAATTTCAGCTTCTGAAAGATGTCTGGATGTTCTGGATGAACAACTCATTTTAAACCTTATTCCCCAGTGTTCAAAGAGTGGTGTAATTTTTCCTAAAAAAATACAACTAATTAGTGTGCCTTCAATCATTACACGCACTTATCAAACTAAGCGCTCGATGCCGTCCATTTCGGGAACTTTATTATGGCGGGCACAGTACCTGGAAGGTATCCGTGACTCAGGGGACAGCAGGACTATAAGCCCGTCGCCACATTACCACAGCAACAGCGGCAGACTCAGTCGTCGCGAGTGTTGGTGGCCGCGCCACCCTCGCGCCTCGCGCGGTTCCTCGTGTCTTACGCGCGGTTGTCGTCACGCATTCCAAGCAATTGCACCACGCGGACACGCGGTGCGCTTTGGAGGCGTCGTTGCGCGACACACCAAAGGTGAACGAAGCTAGGTTAGTGCGCCTTATCAGCTCTGCCACCAACAAACTGTGCCCCTGGCAGCAATTGGTGGGTGATGCTGAAGATGTTTGCGACACCGCGCAAGTGGAACCGGGGCCGGCGGGGGGCAAGGTTAAAAAGTCTGGCTACGCCGGCGTAGGTGGTGGAGCTATTGGAGTTGTTTATACGCCAGGCTTCAACTCAAACAGTTTGACGAGGTTTTACCTATTTTGTAAACGAAGCGGCACGCGGGAAGGCGGTAGACATTAGGTATGCTCGATCGCCTCGATTCGAACGTAGGAAACCAAAAAACAATGGATATTTTAATACTAGTGGTTAAATAACAGTCGGAAACTGAATGCCACGAACAGTATATGAATAAAGCAAACAAAAAGCGATGAAAGGTCAATAGGTTTTTCGCCTCCCTAGGAATTTAATCTGTCTTACGCGCGTTTGGCTAATTAAGAGTCTGTTTACAGTGTGTTATCGATAGCAAAAAAAAAGAAAAAGAAAAACATCCTATCACCCCACATTCTTATCCGCCCACTGCTGCTGCTGAATGTATCCGTGATAGCGGCCTAAGAAGTGTCGTCGTCTGACGCCCCAGATAGGCACATTCCACGCAGATATCATCCGAGATGGATGTAAATATTGGCACATAGCGCTGTACCATATTCTTCCCATTCCGACGTGCCCGCCAGGGGCCAAGGGCCATAAAGGAGTTGCGCGATCGGATTGTCGAAACATTGCGCATCACGCGGCGGCACTGGGACGAAGGTGTTTTTCCAAGATAACATCTGATAAGTGGTGCTCAAAATGTTTATACCAAATTTAATGTCTGTGCGTGAACGGTTTTATGAGAATTATAAAAGATCATGGATGCAAACGTATCAGCCGAAAAACATGTAAACACAGGCCTAGCATCTAACCACCGGGCGCAGCAGATGTTCATTAGCAAGAGCGGGCGAAAAAATGGACACAAGTTCTGCATATTCCGCTCGAGGTGAATGAACACTAAATGGAATTATTAGCAAGACCGATGATGTACGATACGGTTCCCCAGCATGCAGAAAGTATGCTGCTAACGTGTTTTCGGCCCATAGGCCCTCCCACCCTGTGCAACATGAAAGCCAAAAAGGGGCAAAACGCATGAAAACATAACGGTTACTCTACCGTCCGACCCACACTCGGGCGGTGTAATGCGCGGCAGCAACGGCCACGCCGATGAGGCACCTTTTTTCGAACCGATCAGCACTCCATTTTCGCACGGCCCGCGCATTGAAATGCACACGATGACGGTAGACGATCCTCACGGACTATGAAATCGGCGATCGTACTGATCGGTTCGGAATTCGTGTGCTCACTATCCGCTCCGTCCGCTCGTCCAGAGGATTGCCAACGGGTGAAGACATGACAATAAAAAAAAACAAGGAAACAGGTTGTGTGACAGGTTTGGCAATTTTAGACAGAATGCGCCAAAGCATTAGTTACCTTCTTTTTATCTACCTGTTTTTATGAGAGCCGCGAAACTGCCGAATCGAATCGTGCAAAAATTAGCAACTGTCGGTAGAGGCAATAGAGAGATCACTGTATATACTGGCCCCGATCGATTCGATTGCGGAAGGGGTTTAATTGCGCCTGGTTGACATTGCAGGTTGCATCACCGGCACCGGCACCTGAATGCCCCTCAGTTCCCTCAATTATGCCTGTTACCTTTTCAGACGAAGAGAGGGATGGTGGACGAGCCATGCTCATCGTGGCCCACCTTTGTCATTGAACGCGTCGCCTCGTGGAATGTTCTTTTTAAGGTTTTATTCTGGCTGTACCGTCATCAAACGTCCGGTTTTTACGGGGTTCGCCGTTTGGATCGGATGCGTGCCACACGGACCGGAAACGATTCGTGTGTAAACAGTCAACCCATCATCGCCCCCCGTCCAACGTATCTGTTTATGAGCCAAACGGGTTTTAGGGTTCAACAGTAGACTTGGTCACTGGACATCTAACTTTACTGAAACAGAGTTAATATGACTTAAGGCGTAGCAACATTGCAATATAAAAAATGTTGTGCATTTAAATAATAAGCGAAAAACCTTTTAGTAATTAAGGAATTATTCATGATACTCTGAATACATTCTATAAAATGTTTGGATGATCACCATCGAAGCGGGTGACTATTCGTCTTAAATAAAGCACAGTTATTTTCTAGTGATTCACCCACGTTACGTGTGCGTCTATAAACTATAGTGTGTTCCAAGAAAAAGATAAAATTGACTTGAGAAAATGTTACTAATTCAACAGAATGCGTAAGCGCGTAAAGCAAACGTTCCGTACTTCCTTCTCCCACGGTGGCGCTCAAGAGCTATTTCTCCCCCGGTTGGTTCCACCTGATTCATTCACTGGTTAGTAATACAATAGGCCGGCACCGGCCAGGTGGCCGGAAACTACTCACCCAGATGATCGACCGATATGACAAACAGGCTCTTGGACATAACATTGTAGTGGCGGGATTTTTTCAGCTTCAGCTTAAACGGCATTTTGAGTGTGCGATTGGGAGACCAAAACTTCGGAAAGTTTTGGATGTCTCCTCGATAGCGTTAGATCTTTAGAAAAAAAACTCGTTAAAACGCTACGCCTTTGTTCTTATGTTTTTACTCCATTCGAAAGGGTGATCGGATGGCGCTTTTGATCTTCCCTCCGACGCGCGTCACAAGACCGAAATATTCACAATTAATTAAAACCACAAAACACAAATAGAAAACCAGACTACGAACTAGCCAAACGGTCGTTCCAGGCCAGGGAAGCCCGTCTGACGCCGTTTGTTTTTTTTCGCTTCCCGAACATTCAACATTAATATATCGAGCTAATTACACTTGCGCTTGACACTCGATCACATGCTTTCTCTTTCTTTCTCTTCCCGTGGTCACTGCTGGCTTTTTTGTGAACGAGCCCACCTTTCGTCCGGCTACCAGAGCGTTGCATCCCCAACCGTCGGCGGCTCCTTTTTGCTGCCGGCTCGTGGCAGAACCACCACCACAGAACCCCTCGAACTCGAATGGTCTGCTTCGCTGCGTCCGCTTAGCGCACTGGACACGACGAAACCGATTGCAGCAGTTGCGTTGCATTTGCACCGCATTTTTGCCTCACTTTCAACATCGGCCGAGCGCTTGAGCGGCGGCCGAGTGGCCGAGGGAGAAGGACTCGATTTCCACGCGCTGCCCAACTTCTGACACGCAGACAGTCGAACTGGTCAGCGTGGCCACTGGTCACCCATGATCATGGTGTGTCGTATTGCACTTTGATGGCGTTCGGCTGTGCAGCGTTTTTATCGCTGGTTGTATCACGATTGAGGGTCACAGGCCAGACAGCATTCCCAGCCGACCGACGACTGGACTGCCGCCGCACAATCCGGTCGCGGAAGCTGCGCGTCGCGATCGATTTCTCTAAATTTATCCAAACACTCTTCACGACACGGAGGCGGTTTACCACCACCACGTCTTAACTTTCTTCTCGGGCCGCGTCGTGCCACGGCAGAAGATCGGGGGCGATCACTCGCGGACGATTACAGCGCAGCGGGGAGACGGTTTACTAACAAAACATCACATACACGATCACGGCGCATCGTGACACGGCAAACCGAACAGGAATGGCCGCAAAACCGGACACACAATGTGAGACCATTGGCCGAACTTAAGCTTACCCTGATAAACAGGTTACTCGACGAGCGGGGTTGGCTTCGTTAAGGTTCGTCAAGAAAGCACTAACAAATTCCAAGATCTGCCTCGATACGTAAACAACTGCTTCTGTCATCACCAACTGCGCTGCATGCCCCGAGCAACTCCATATAAAAATTGAAGCGAATGCGCTGCCTAAAAATGACACTATTCGCTGGGATTTCGTTAACGCACCTGATCCGAGCTAGTTGGCTCGTGGTAAAACCTGTAGCTTAGAGTAATCTTAGCCAAACCAAAATAGAAATGGCTCATCGAGAAAAGTGACGCAGCGCGAAGGCCGCGCAATGGTGATCGGCGCTCTAATTTTGTGTCTTACGTGGGGTAGGACACGTACGTTATTGGTACAAAACCGCTTGATTATGAAGCGGAAAAATATCTGATGTATTAAACAGGTAAATATTGGTTTGCTTTGTCTCCCGACACCTTCTTAACACATATTCAGCGAAACCTATTCTTCTAGCTCCGTAGCTCCGAACGCAACCCTGAAAACGTCGAATCTTCGTTAAGTGTCGGTTTTGACTTTTCCAATCGAAGCAAAATAAATCAACTATTCGCTCGATCGCTCCGAAATATAGCGACAAGTCGGTGCGTAGGAAAAATGTCCTCACCAGCCTCAGCGGCACTGGCCCACACGCGACGAGTGTGCTCGCTGTACAAGAAATCCTTGCGAAACCTGGAATCGTGGTACGATAGAAGGTAAGACTCGCAACGGGCCAACAGTCAAAAACATTGTTCCTCCGTTACTTATGTAATTTCTGCACCGGAGAGTTGCTCAGTGCGAACAATCAGTTCCCGCAAAGACAGAAATGACTGAGATGCATCCGTTTCCAGGCATATTTTTCGCTACCATGCAACGCTGATGCGAGCACGCTTTGATCAGCATAAAAACGAGAACGATCCGGCAAAGGTTGCCCAACTGTTGACCGACGGTGAGAAGGAACTGTTCGCAAAGCAGCACTACCAACCGAAGAAATGTAAGTTTGATCCGGGTCCGAGAAAGTTTGTATGGCAAATGGCTTCTTTTCTAAATATATATTTAAAACATGTTTTTTTCACAGTCCCAATGTCCCCTGGAGGTGTGGCTTTCGAGCGTGAAGTGATTCCACCGGACTGGGTGCTCGATTATTGGCACCCCCTAGAAAAGGCACAGTTCCCGGACTATTTTGCGCGCCGCGAAAAGCGTAAGGAAGAGTACGTCGTCTGGTGGGAAAAGCAGTACGGAAAAGCGCCTGCTTCCGATTCTTCCCACCACTAACCGGGGCGGGCCGATGGTGGATGGAGCTCGTTTTTAGTGGTGTACAAATAATCAAGGGAGTGAGTGTAGAATTCGTTTGGTGAAAACAAAACTATTGAAAGCTATTTATCTGCGGGGCTTTGTGTGTGATTCGTACCAGATGACATCGGTGATGCAAGAAGATAGCGTTTTTCACCGGACCTACGTCGTTGCGAACAGGTACAACAAGTTCTTGGCAAACTGCACGATCTCCGAGCCACCAAGTTTCGATTGACCGTAGATGCGATCGACGAATGATATTGGCACTTCGCCGATAGTGTAATGGAGTTGACGTGCTCGCACGATCATTTCCATTTGAAACACGTATCCTTTCGAAGTGCAACGCGATATCAGCTCCTTCAGCACTTCCTTACGGTAGAGGCGGAACGAACCGGTCAAATCCGATGCGTTCGGACGCAGCAGCAGCTGCGAAAGGAAGTTGGCGCCTCGCGATATCAGCTTTCGTTTAAAGTCCCATCCATATACACCACCGGAGCCTTTGTAGCGCGTGCCGGACACTACGTCATAATTGCCTTGCTGCTGTAGTTCTATGAACTGTGGAATGAATTTTGGCTGCCGGAGGAGAGAGACACGCATCTTAAGCAAACCGGTTTTTAAGCGAAGATGAAAGGTCAATCAGCGATGGCAAACTTACGTGATGGCTTAGATCCGCGTCCATTATGATAATGTAGTTTCCGGTGGCGTGCTCTATCCCATGAATATAGGCCGTACCGAGACCTAGTTTGGCGGCTCGAGGTCGGAGCAAAATGCGGTGCTCACCGTATATCGTTTGCAGTTGTTTGGCCACCTCCAGTGTTCCATCCGGACTGCCATCGTCAATTACGACTACTTCGTAATTGATTTTACTTGTGGGCGACAGTGGGAAACAATCCGATAAGTTTCGTTCGTCTGGATAAATGTTTATTCAATCAAAACTTACGCCTCTTGCATATATTTTACAATTAACCATACGATGATCGGAAGATTCTCCCGCTCGTTATAGGTTGGCAAAAGGATAGAATATTTATCTTCACCCATCACTGTATATTGTCGTACTAGTATCTGGACTTAGTCTTCTGTCTAGGCAGCAGATTTTTCTTTCAGCGATTTGTTCTGCGAAGCGCTGTTCTAAACATTGGATTGGATTTGAACACAAACAAATTCCACGTCGCATCGACGTTTTTGTGCCAGGTGGGAATTCGATGTTTCCTTCAGGGTTGGGTAGCATGCTAAATGCCGGCGATGTGCGTTGAAAGTTGGCTGTTTGTTTCGGACATTCTTAAGATAAGATTTAATTTGGTTGGATTAGCTTTGAATATAGTTAAAGATATTTCATGACCAATAACATACATTCTATCATTGGAACTCAATGGAATTTATTACTTAACGAACCTTCGAATTTGAGCTCATCGTCGAACGATCCGACGCGCAGCACTGCTTCGTTTGACGTTTACTAAGGCCGCATGGAGCGGGTAGAACAAACGTGAAATAGTGCGGTGAGCTCGAAATTTGGCCAATTCCGTTTGAGTATAATTGTAATTTGAACCCTTTGTATACTCCTTTCCAGGTTTCAAAACATACTAACTGCGCGTAGCCCCGAAGCTCGCCATCTTCACCATGCAGCAGGACGATATCGTGTGGAGTGTGATAAGCCGGCAGTTTTGTTCGTTTCAGGTGAAAACCAAAACACAAAACTTTTGCCGCAACGAGTACAGCCTGACGGGGCTCTGCTCGCGTAAAGCGTGTCCGATCGCAAACAGCCAGTATGCCACGGTCCGCGAGGAAAAAGGTATTATCTACCTGTATATGAAGACGGCAGAACGGAACGCATTCCCGGCAAAGCACTGGGAAAAGGTGAAGTTGTCCCGCAACTTTGAGAAGGCCGTATACCAGATCAATGAAAACCTGCTGTACTGGGACAAATTTGTACGAGTGAAATGTAAGCAACGGTTTACAAAAATCACACAATACCTGATCCGGATGCGCAAATTGAAACTGCGCCGGCAGAAGATGTTGGTACCGTTGGCCACCAAAATTGAACGGCGCGAAAGGCGCCGCGAGGAGAAGGCGCTAGTGGCGGCGAGGATCGACAATGCTATCGAGAAAGAGCTGATGGAGCGTCTTAAAATGGGCATGTACGAGGATATCTATAACTTCCCACAAACGGCGTTCGACAAGGCGCTCGATGCTGAGGAAATGGAAGATGAGGAGGACGACGAAGAAGAGGATGAAGAGGAGCTCGAGAAGGAAGTGGAAGTCGCCGGTGACATGCAACGGGAACTCGAAATGGTAGACGAATTTGTGGAAGGCGATTCGAACGACGATGATTCGGATGCGGAAAGTGAATCAGGAGTTCGCGAGCAGGTTGAAGTGGACAGCGATTTTGAATCGTCAGATGAATCGGATATGGAAGACTACAAACCGAAGGTATCGTTACGGCCACCAAGGCCGGATAGTCCTACGGAACAGGCGGAGCCGAACAGTTCTAAGAAATTGCGGAAACTGCGTAAACCTCGGTACGAAATCGAATACGAAGTCGAAGGCGAAGCACCAACGAAGCAAAGCGTACACAAATGATGATCGTACAGGAATTACGGTGAACTAGAATTTAAGATTGGTTTCTAATAAACACAAATAGTAAAGTTATTTTCGGAATATTTTGGTATCCACGAAGGAAAGAAATTTTCATTATTTGGTTAGGGCAAAAATAAATAAAATAATTTACATTCCTCTAGATTGACAGTTGCTAAAGCCTAAAACATTGGTAAATCTGTTTGTACACGCTTAAGCACCATTCGTAAGTACACAATTGCTTTGCCTATTGTTGTAGCCACGCTTGTAACATCCCGTGTAAGACCCGTTTAAACGCCTATCGAATGACTAACGATGCTTCTCCCATAGTGTCCAATACTCGGCTGATTGCATTTCTGCGAGGCGCGACACGGTCCGGTCGAAGGCAAACAATTCCTCCTCGCCCGTGAACAGATTTGAGCTAGCATCTGTTGATTCCTTGGTTATTTTAAGGTCATCCATCAGCATACGGTGCTCGTCCGAGGTGTGCATATCGTCGGGTTTTTCGTTCGAAAACAGATGCTTGTACGGAACGTCCGCCGAAACAACCACCTGGAGACCGACGTTAATGTTAGAAGTATTCTAATTCTTTCTATTATTAGGAACTTACCCTCACACGACTGTCGTACAGCGTGTCAATCAGTGTAATAAAGCGTCTCGTTTGAGATTTAAGTTTTAGGTTTAGCTGGGGTATATCGCGTATCAGGACCGTATGGAAGAATTGCGATATTTGGAGGAAATCGCTAGCACCGTGCGGCTACAAGAGAAAATCCAGGATCACGATCGTGACAATTACGATCTCGCCGCATGTTTCTTACCCTATCACAGAGTTCTTCGAACGTGCTATCGAGCACCTGACCACACGTTTTCGCAAATGTAATGTTTCGCCCAAAGTGGGTAAACGTTTTCGGTCGTATCATGTCGTTTTCTTGTGAGCAGAGCACCTTAAACAGTTTGTCCATCGCTGCGTTGGCGTCACCCTGCGATTTGCTGCGGAAGTTGATAAAATAATACATTAACTAAGGACACCAACACACCGACCAACAGGAGCTTACTCGAAGTAATGCTTGCTCTCCCCCTTGAGGGCCGCGGTACGGTAGTCGACGCCACTGTCCAGTGTCACAACGTTGCAGTGACTTTTAAGCACACCAATAAACGGCACGAAGTTGCTACGCTGAAGGCCATTTTTGTATAGATCGTCGGGGGCACGGTTGCTGGTCGCTACCACTATTACACCGTTATCGAACAGATAGGTGAACAGCCGCTTCAAGATCATCGCATCCGCTATGTCGGTAACCTTGAAAATCAACCCATTAAGAGTACAGTCTCAGATTAGAAGCGGTTGATAAGGGCATACGTAGTGGCGCCGCTACCACACGATCAGCTGGTGCGTCATCGCAGGGGAATACCTGAAATTCGTCGAAACAAATCAGCCACGAATCCTCGGTTATCAGCTCGGCTACTGGCTTAATTGGGTCGAACGGCTGCGGTTTGCTGTTGCTAGCGTCCCGGACGTGTTTCGATTTGATGTCGTGGATTTTTGCATGGACATCCGTCATGAACGAATTGAAGTGCACACGTCGTTTGCGATCGCTCTAGAATGGAACGCGTTTCGAAGGACATCCCAGAGGAGCTTATAAGAGTATGACTTGGAAGAGGAATGAATCTGATCGAAACTCAAACTCACCACGCAGCAATCGTAGAACATATCCATCAGCATCGTTTTGCCGCCACCGACACTTCCGTAGATGTAGAGCCCTTTCGGTGCCTCCAGCTTCCGGTTGCCCTTCCCGAAACCGAACCATTTCCCTATGCCAGTGCTCGGTTTAGGCGGACTGTACGTTTGAATACTGTTATACACTACCTGAAGCGCTTCCGTGATGCGGTGCTGGTGTGGGTCGGGCTGGATTTCGCTGTTGGCTAGTTTCTCTTGCAACACTTCGAGCGGTTGTTTACCGAGTGACGAAAGCGCGGCCGCGGTGGCAGGCGAATTGGGACAATAGAACCGCACACCTGCCACCAAGGGCCACGCAACATAGTGTTGCAACAGACGTGAAATGGACACTTTGGTCAGCAACAACATCGCGAGCGCTGCAAGGATGTGGGTCAAGTTCTCGCATATTATATAAGGTTAAAACTCGGCACCAGCCGACGTCAACGCGTGCGGACACTTTGAATTTCAAGCGAAACCTTCGCCGCGTGTGTTTGCGTTTGTCGGAAGCAAACAGTGCGAGAAAGAGAGCACTGCAGTCACGCTTGACAATCGCACTGACATTTGCTGACAGTTCAATCTAAAGAAACAAAGAGACAGTGCGAGACAAAAAAACTAACACATTATTTTAAAAGCTTGCGAATTTTCAAATCACAAAGCACCAACGGTTTCGACTTACCTGTGTATCGAGTTTGCAAAAATATTAAGAAGTTCATAATATAGTGGAGTTCATAATATGCAAATTCTGCTGTATCTATTGTGCGGTTTAAATTTGAGTAAAGTAGGCTGAACATTCTCGAATATCCTTCAGAGGTAGAATAGAAGAAAGTTAGGCAACAGAGTGATTCCAGTTCGTCCATAACGATCGAGCTAGAAATTCATGAAACGCGATGAAACGAATGGCTTTTTGAAACAACGAACAAGCTGAAGCCCGATTCCGATTCAAAGAAAATAGAAATAGAAGAGAAATAAATTGATTTCTGAATATTTTTTTCTATTTTTTCGATTTTTTTGCTATACCAGCAAATAAGAACTTAAATTATTTTCTGTTTGTAAGCAAAGCGAATGCAAAAAGTATTTACGCTCGGGTTTACGCCTCGGCCGACCCGTAAACGATTCGACAGAGGCGCAGCAGTTTGGCATTAATCTGTAATGTCGAAAACATTACGTTACGCCTCATGTAGCCCCTCAGCTCGAAACGCTTTAATATGAATGATCGAAACGCCCAGAAGCTGTCAAAAATCGAGCGATTGTCAAAAGGCAGAATCCATTGTTCAATAAACACGCTTTTCAGGTGGGCGAATTTTCAAAATCGCGGAAATCAACGATTGAAGTTAAAATGGAAGGAAAGGAAAAGACTAAGAAAAAGGATGGTGTTGAGTAAGTCGATATTCAATAATTTTAATCCTTATATAGGTATGATAGCGAATTATTTTGCAGAAGGGGAAAAATATGTCGATGGTGTCTGACGGCCGGTAATGTTTTGAAGGTTATAACGCCCGCAGACTCCGGACAATATAAAGTACAACAAATCTTTGATTTTACTGGTCTACAGGTAAATTTGTAACAACAGACATCGCACGTTGTTCCACACAAAAAACTGGTCAATGATACTCAATTTTTACAGATTAATTTCTCACCTGGAGTTCCATGGTATTTGTGCAATCTGTGCGAAGCGCGTTTGAAAACAATGGATCTGTTTCGCAGTCGAAGCATTGAAAAGAATGATTTGGTCGATAAATTTATCAAACAGCAGAACACAGCGAACAACGAATCGGAAATCGCTTAAGACCATCTTGGCCACTCTGCCGATGTGAATACCTGTGCTGATGATTCAACAGCAGAATCCATTCAAAACGTTTTGATTCACAAAACCCGAAACGCGCATAGTAAACTTCGCATTCGCACTCACACCGCCACCAGCACCGCCACGCTGCAGTTATTCAATGTACGCCTAGATTATGATGCATTTCCCAACGATTTACGAATGATGCGATATCAACTAATTCAATGCAATACATTATTTTTGTCTTTGGTTAGCAATTAACGAAGAAGCCCCCCAACCCTTCCTATGGGAAGGACTTCAACCTTCAGTTTGGCCAAACTTCCTACACTACCGCTAGAAATGCAACGGGGACTGCCAGCACCAGAATACTATCGGCAGAGGAAGACTCCGAGAGTGAACAGACGGACACAGATAACTCTCCATAGATTCCCACAACCGTCACCCCCGCAGGACTCACTCTACCAGCGGGAACGTACCACGACATGAGGGTTTTTAATTCAAAAGCAAAACTTGTAAAAGAAAACTGCCTATCGGATTGCGTTCAACTGTTATACGAAAAACGTGCTATTAAGCAACTCCCCAAGTTTAACAAACATAAGGGCAACAATCTGCTGAAATTCGTCATAAACCAGTTCATAACCAATGAACTAATGGGGCAGTGTGTGTGGATTCACCCCAATCCGCAGAAGCCTTATGCTCTGAGTGAGCATAAGGCTCTGTTGGAGGTTCTCTACGAAACCGTCCTGCATTTTGATGAAAAGTATGGCTACAAGACTTTCGAGGAACAGATGACACGGTTCGTTCATTACCCCCGGACCCGACCACCAGGGAAAAGGAATGGTAAGTTTGTAAACCAAAATGTGTAAACCAAAAGATCAATTAATGAACTAATGTACTAATGTATATCTATGTAATAAGTTGTTCTTTCGCTACGCCACTGTGAACATGTATCTCTTTGATGCTAATTTAGGTGTACAAGGTAATGATTACATAACTGCATCGTAAACAGTCCCCCCATCATTTCGCAGTCACCTCGATTGTCTGTCCGCAGGAACAGCCTTCGAGTGTTTCTTAGAGTGCTGTAACCTGTGTTCCTGAACGAGTCTCACCAACATAAACCGCTTCCCCCCAAAAAGAGCATTTCACGAGTTCAGCTCAGACATCATTGCTTCGGGCGCGGTTTTCAGCACTCCGATCAAGACGGTAAACCCCCACACGAAGGATCCCTTTGGTTTTCTTGTATTTCCTCTCTTTCCTGGTTCACCAAAGTTGTGGCACGCGGTTTAGTCCTATGCGCGAAAAAGGGTGCCAGTTCCGCAAGTACAGCAAGCAGCGGCCGCGGCTGCAAGTGTACATACAGTTTGATTCGATTAAACAACGAAGAAAACGACGATCGGGGAAGAGAACAAAATTGACGAATTCACTGGCTGGGGAGGGATCCTAGTGTAGCGGTAACATCAACAATTCAGAACGTGAGGTGGAATTGATCGTATCCGTCTTTTCCTCACAGCAAATGCAAGGTAGCACTGGTCAGTCGCTTGTACTATTCACCTCTGTGCAGACGGTCCAGAATTTGGCACCTTCGCCGTTGAAGTTAAGGAAAATTCTCGACATGTACATTACCGTCACCGAACAATCGCCAATGGAAACGACCGTAGATTTGTTCCGCAAGCTCGAGCTCCGGTAAACACTGGACACTAACAGTGGGTAATGATTTGGCGTCGGAGTTGTGAAACTGCTTTCTGACTAATATAGATTTCTCTTTCTCATTACCTTGTTTTCAGTCGATGATACTTGGCGTGATCACGAAAAAGGATGTCCTAAGGCACGAGAAGTCAATGTGTAAAAGGTTGTTCTTTCTAAATAAAAATTGATGAAGCTTCCACAAAAGCATTGATAATCGACAACAAAAATACAACCAAAATCAATACTGCCTATTTTGAAGCAAAACACTAAGAAATAATATCATTAGGCTTGATCAAAGACATGATGTAGCTACTAGAAGGTTCCGTTTCTACCTCCATGCACTCGTTCATGAAGATAAAGAGTCCGTTATTTGGATAATAATTGCTTTTCATTACACGCTTCACCATTAGCAGGTAATGCAGCAACGTATCCAGGCGGGAGTGAACATGGCAACCACTATCAGAATGATCTGCAGTGTTCCGTCTACTTCACTCAGCGGTTCCAGAAGCACGACGCCTATCAAAGTTGTTCGATAGCATTTCGGCAAAGCCCATCTCGAAAAACATCTCCCGGAACTCGGTGCGGACACTGGAATTGGCCGGAAACAGTGGTAACCAGTGGTTGCATTGAACCTGCACGGAATGCAGAAACTTGTATCTTTGGAAGTGCACTCGTTCGCCCGCTGATCCAACGTCGTGAGGTTGTCCAGCCGGAGCAACCATTTGTAGGACGCCTTCCACAGTGTGTTGTGAGAACGTCTTTCTCGTCACGAAGCTGAACCGATTGTGGCTGATGTGGAGCTGAAAGGATACAGGCTCGTATCATAAACGAGAGGGCACTAAACGACACTCTTTCTACTCACCTCATCCAGGACTGAGGCAATCCGTGAGCTATATCTCGGAACTTCGGAGATTTCGTTCGATTCTAGGTGGGGCAACGTTAGAAGCCCAGCACAGCTACCATGGGCCAGATCGTTCGACAGCCGGTTGTGGCTTAGATCGAGTACCAGCATCGAATTCATCGTCGGCCACGTTCTCCGTCTACCGCGATACCGGCGCCCGTTGGTTCAAGAAATTCGAAATGTGTCACAACAACACCGGAATTTAATGTTTTTGTAATTTATTAAAAACAAACCAAACAGTTCAACATTTTGCCGCTAAGCAATCACAGTCTATATGTAGGTTTTGTAAAAACGGTTGGTTGCGGACAGTGGTGAAGTTTGTCATGAATATCGTGACGTTGTATATCGGACAGGTTTCCACACCGGCGTGATCGTCTCCGTTGCTTAAATATTATAAATAGTTTGGAAAGCAACAACAGCTACTGAGTATAGTCGATTGTAATACTAGGAGTAAATAATGAAATCGGCGCTATTGACTGATCTTCATTGAACGAAGCCAAAGTCAACGAAATGTCTTCCTGACATTCCTATTGGCCCCCTATTGGTTGTAGTATTGGCCGGTGTAGTCCAGCTGTGCACGTCTGGCTTCATCTTCCGCGTATTTGGGATTGTTTTTCGCTTCCTGCTCACGGCGCTTGATTCCTTCGTAGATCTCCTTGAGTCCCTCCTGGATTGCTGGCGGAACAGGCGGGGTCGTCGGTATGCTGTCGCTCTGCACACGGAAGCCATTTTCGTCAGCAGTGTACTGCACCTGGATAATTTCACCGTTCGGTGCTTCGTAGGAGTAGGCACCTTGTTGAACTAGTATACCGTTGGGATGGTCCTCGGAAGCATCCTTCAGGTAGCCAGACTCTTCGTGGACGATATTATTTCCCGTTTGGTAGCTGCAGCAATAGGAACGTGCAACGTCAGCACAGCACAAACATTTAGTCCAAAAAGGTTCTTACATTGTCCTGTAGCTACCGTCTTCGCCTTGTTGCTTATCGTACTTCAAAATGGGGATGTAAGTCGTAGATTCGTGATGTGGATCATGCTGCTGAGGTCGTCCGTAGGCGATTACAAACAACGCAAACAACACCTGAAAGGGTCGGAGATATGAATTACGTGCAGTTAAACAGCGACCGTGCTCTTTGAAATAAGTACTAAGTATCGCATATGGCTGGACTGAGAAGTACACTTGACATAACGAATAAAACACTGTAAATTTTTTCAGATTAACGGAATTCAATCGAGAATACTACAACGGAAAAGGTGACATTCGAGTCTTAATTGCGAAAATGGTTTTGTAACTAAAAAAGTGGAATCAACTTTAATTATGAGCAACGTCTGCAACGGTTTTAGCCGTGTCCCTGATATTTTTGCTAGAAACTTTTCGAAGGCGTTTTAATGTGTGCTGCACCACGTTTCATCAACTGCCAATCGCGATTTCGCCAGTGGGAAGTGTCCGATTTCACATTCGCATAGAGCAGCGAAATCTGCACACATTTTGTCGGTATCACTTTCAGCACTCACCAACTGTTTCATGTTCACGGTACAGCGGTCGAAAACAAAACAAACTGTTTTTTTTCGTGGAGAACTCGAAACTCGAAAGGCACGGTCACGGTGGCACTGAAAGCAAGAGTTGGAGACGCCCTGCGGAACACAGCACGGGTTGCGTGAAGGAAGAAAGTGAAACAACCACTGCAGACGATCTTCCCTATTGATAGGTCTTTTATACACCACCGCTAAGCCACGCCGGATGGTTTCCCTCTCTACGCCGGATGAAGATGTTGGGGAATTGGCTTTCAAGCTCGTTTCGCTGTCGCTCCACGCGAGAGAGGGTGGGTTTGTTTGATAATGTTTTTTCCCTGTGGTCTGTTGGTTTGGCCATCGATCGTTTGAATGCTTCTTCCTCGTGGATCGTTCGTGGATCTCTTGAGCTGCCCCGCCACCACTGCCATTGGGCACCGGATTTCGGTTGCACCCTACGGGCGGCCGCGCCGTTGAAGCTCCGGAGCGCCAAGATGCAAAACACCCACCTGTGTTGTTGCACCATTGCACCGGAGGAGCCGGAGTTGGACAAGGGCGCAGAGTGGGTCATGCGTCGTTGGCTCCGAACAGTTGTAATACCCCTCCGAGCGAGTGAGGAAAACGGAGAGCACATCCCTCCGAAGGGGTTGCCGCTGAAGTCATTGAAACGGGGCTCCTTCCGTTGTTGCAATTAGCAGACTCCGGCGGCGGCAGTGGGTACGCCAAGCGCTAAAGCGCTCCCCGTTTGCGCCTACCAGATCGCGCGATAGGCCGGGTTGCGCGGCTAGAAAGGGTATGTGCCCTTGGTAAGAATGTAGGTTGAAATGGTGTGTCTAGTTGGCTGCACCAGCCGTCTATCCCGTGACAGATACAAATGACGCGAAGCACGTATTTCGATTGTGTGCCTGCACTTAATCGTAGAAGAATCCTGGCGATCGGTGGCTACATCCGACTTTGTTTCGCTCGGCTCATCCTTCGTGCAATTTTGCGAAACGATTCCACGATTTCGGTGGCGGTTCGGTTATTCTCGTGACTGGGCGGTAGGAATTCGGTTACCAATCCAGTGTTGACGCAACACACGCGCGCCGGGAGGTTTTAGCATGAGTGTGCCATTTTGCATGCCGTCCCCTAAAATGATGCCGCCCGGGTGGGCCGACAGAGCTAGACGATAATTCATTCATAATCGATGAATCTGTCCCGCTCCTCTCGAGGGCGAGAGCAGACAAATCGCACCGCCACCGGCCGTGAGAGTGATGCAATCCATCCATCCTTCGGGTCAGATTGCACAACTTACTTTCTGGCCTGGAAAGCGAAGGTTCGTGCTCGAAATATTGTTTCAGGCCCCCCCTAGCGGGGCGTAAAGTTCACTGGGCCGCCAGCCGTCGGTAGTTCCCGGGGAAAGGATTTATGATAGGTTTTTTTTTGTTGTTGCTGCCACGAAGACTACGCCTCGGAGCATATTTTACGAGCACGAATCGGAAACGGGTTCGTCGCGTTAGGGCCCACCGAGCTCTCCCGAGCAACGAATGATGGGATCGATTTTAAAAGTGGAAAGCTCGGCTCATCAAGACGCTACAAAACCGATGGAGCCGAACACAATCGATCCATTAGTGAGCGCGGCTGAGTGAAGGCTCCATTAAAAAAAAAGAAAAAGGATGGGAAAGAGAGCCTGCCGTAGTGAGCGCGGCAAGGAAGCCGATTGTTCTTTCACACGCATAACGCCGGACCCCTGGTGCCGGAACGAGATACGATACGAAAAAAGGAAAAGTTCGAGCATGTTCGCGCTCGATAAACTAAACGGTCGCGGCCACGGAACCCACGGGAGAACCCCCAATAAATGTTGGGTCCGCCCGAGGAGTTTGAACTTGAAAGCGTTCCGACGGGGCTCTCCACGATCGATCGATCGATCGGGGTGGTTAGTTCATTCAACCGATGCACACTCTGTGTCCATCAGCCGATCGTTGACTCGGCGCAGCATAATGATTGCATCGCCGCGCGCAGCATTCAGTCGGAAGTGCCCGGGTTGCATAAGCCTGGCGGCGGGCGTGAAACGGAGTGGCGGATCCGGAACTGCGCCGTGTCCGCAGCAGATGGTTCGAATTTGACGAAACTCTTCGTGAAGGCTGTGATATTGAAACGCACGCGTTAGATAATTCGTCGGTTGCGTCGATAATCGCGCGGCGTTATTGTGCGAAATTTTGGTCATTTTTTATGACGATACGTGGCTTACGGTGTGCACGGTGGTTAAAAAGAAGCAACGGGTTTTTTTGTGATCCGAACCGATGGCATAATAATAGGGCCATTGTCCAGCTTGAGCATTTTTTTTTATTGATTTTGGAGCTTTCTACAGCCCCACATCGTTTGCAGCGCTACATCACAATCGGGCTGTCGGAGTATCCTGAAGGTAGTAGGGAGCGCATCATCGCCCTGGAGACTAGACGGAAGATGGGAGGGTCATGTGACGGGTCGGCTGTTACGCACTCGGTGCCACCGGAAGGTGATCTGCCTGCGGCTGGAAACCGTTCTCGTCGGCGATGTATCTGTATTGAAAGCGACCCGGAAGCGGTTACGGTTAGACGATTTCTGGCACCACCGCCGTTACCTAACGCCGGGCCCCTTACCTAAGCGTGTAGATTTGTCCGTCCGGGGCCGTGTACTGGAACGAGCCGGTTTGCACGGACACCTGCACTTCGTCTTCGCCGATCTGGCGCCCGGTTTCGTCCAGCTTCGGCACCTTGATTGACTTGATAGTTCCTTGGTCTTCAACCTTGATTCCGTTCGCCGATTCGTACCTACGGGTGGCGGTTAAGAGGGCAGAAAAGGGGGTGCAATCAGGGTGTGCCCTCGGGTGTGCTAGGGCGTGGGGTGACATTTACGCATAGTTGAAGGAACCGTCTGGCTGCACGTCCGAGGATTGGCTCACGATCGCGGCCTGCGCATCGCTGTCGGCGGGTGCCGGTGCGGCGCTGGCGGCCACCACAACAACCAGGAGCAGTGCGAAAAGGGTGTTCATTTTGGAGCGGCTGGTGGATGCACTTGCACTTCGGGTTCACTACGGAATCGGCAGCTGGTCGGCTTGTTGGGAGTTTCTGTTTTAGGTAGGTCTGCACTGACACTGATGATTAGAGTCCGGGCCTGATAGGCCTTTTATATTTACGGATGATCCGCCGCTGTTGACACTAACCATCTCCAGGCCCGAGACCGTGTGACGTACCTGTGGCCGTCTGCCCGGTCGAAGTCGGAGAGCTGGGATTTGTTTAATTTTCGTCATTTAGTACATATTTGGCAAGATCGCACTGTTTGCGCTGGCGTTACGGTCTCGTAGTGTTCGTACCGGGCTCCGGCCCGGCACGGCCCGGCCCGGGGTGGCGATACTTCGCCACGGCCGCCGATGAATGGATATGTCACTTCACCCCGAAAGGTTGAACGTTATGCACGCTGGAAACGGAGTTCGTATGGGGGAGTTTGTGAAGCGAAAAGAAAACGAAGCACCCGAAATCAAAATACTCCGGAGCTCCAGTCCAGACCCTACGATGCGAATACTTTATTTTGCTTTCGGTTTAGCGACCACCACAATTCGACCTTCTTTCTTCGCAAATTCTGCCATTTTTTGCACTGCGGTGCTGGGGAAGATTCGTGGAATTTGCAATGAATTGGGAAACGAACATTTCAAGGATGCTTTGGCCAAGGGTGCTGGCCAGATCGCGTGTTCCCACTGTTCGGATACTTGCAATGGTGACATTGACATTTTCGGTGAATCGGAACTTGAGTGCGCAAATGTGCAATGAAAATCTCACAGTATTGAATTTACTTCAAGTGGTTTTAAAAGTTAAGTTTAACCTATTGCAAATTCCTATTTTTGTAACTTTCACGTGCCTTTTGTTTGTTACAGTTTCTTTCCGTTTCGTGAGTTCGACCACTTTCATAGCCCTTGTCTACAATGGGTAAATATTTCAATGCATATTAAAAACTGCCTCTAGTTATGTCTTCAATTATCCTGATTAAAACTGATATTTGTTTATGATATTATTTATGTATATGTTTATTTATTTATTTATTTATTTATTTATTTATCATTAACTTATCACAATTGACAATTGAAACTTATTGCTATTAAGACGACAAGACAGCAAAACATCAGGAGACTGATCAAGGGACATATTGAAGTCATGAGATGAAGAGTAATTGTTGTGCGTACGATAGAGACCTAGCCCCGGTCATTACGTCCGGTGAGGAACGACCTCGTATTAATTCTGACTTCCAGGTCGGGCCGTTATCTCAAACATCGCGCAGAGGCTGACAAGTAAAATCGAGCATGGAGGCGAGGCGCATTTATGGCGAGTAAATACGGGAAGTCAATATCTTAAATGCACAAAATGTCTTGATCCGACCATCTACGCGTTTTATAGTAGCCGATCAGCAGCGTACTAACCAAGCCTAAGAACAGCGATCCTAGCGAACTTGAGTTGTAAGGCCTAAAAGGGTTCAATCCAACATAGATGTTGTGGATGCCACACAACACAAGTGAACTTGAGGATCAATTTATGAAGTAATTAAGCATTAATCAATTCAATACAAAATAGTACTGTCAATCTAATCATTCTGCTTATAATGGTCTATTTACTTTGTAACCAATGGTAATTTCTTGGCCAAAAACGTTCGAAGAGTTGCTTTAGATTGACTGTGCCTCAGTTTTAACAAAACATAAACAATCGAATGGTATTAACATAAAAAAAATGTCGTAAACAAAGAAGTTAAACATTGTTAAAATGAATAAGTTATCGCTCTCAACTCATCAAGTCAGTTCTTGGCTTTGTCGTATTCTCCTAGTAAAAGTTTGCCAATTAGACGGATTAGTTTTATGTCAATTTCCGTGCCGCAACTTATGAAAATGTATGTTGGAAAATATGTTGAAATATAATTGAAATTGCTTATATGAAACTTCCAAAGTTGTTTATTTGATCTGCTTTGCAGGCGTGAAAATTTAATAGTCAGCTGAATAACCGTTAAATTATCCTTTTTATCCTTTTATCGTTAGGATGTGTAAAACTATGCATCAACGAAGCATAATTCAGCCTATTAGCTTATTGACCTTTATTGTTGGGATGGTCCGCCGTTAGAATGAGCAGTGTGTTTCATTCGCAGCTCCACCACCGACCGACCGACTTTCCTGCCACCGTTCTAAAATGGCGGTGCACTTTGCACATCGGAAAAATCGGCCACCGTTCCCAGACCGTTGGCGTGGTTGGCTCGCCCTGGTCCTCTAGCTCGCCGGTTGCGAAAGCACTCGCCCCCTCGTGGTATGTTGTAGTCCATAAGGGAAGCCTCCTGCTGCCCGGCCAGTATAGAAGTCAGAGGCCAGAGTCAGCGCTGGCACACCGATCACCGAAAAGAGCCTCTTTAGTGCCGTTCGGCCGACCCCTTTTTCGGGCTCTCGAGAGGAAATCGAGCGGTTTTTTTTTATTTCGGCTTAAGGCCGCACGAGAAAACGAAACCGGGGCTCGAGCACCACGAGCACCGTTGATTGGGTGTTTCGGGGGGATCACGGATCACGGAGCTTCGGATGTCGGCCGATCTCGGGGATGAGTGAAGGAAGCGGCGCGGACAATAGGAAAAAACGAAAACGGCACACCGAAAAATGATTCAGCCTGCCACCGGCCGGGGAGGAGGGTTCGGGCATGTCACGAGAACCCGCACAGCCAGCCAGCGCCGACCCCAACTGCGAGCCTCTAACCACAACAACGGCAAGGCGGCGAAGAAGCAGAAGAAATCATTGTGCACACGAACTGCCATTTAAGGGTAGGGCGCGCAAGGCATCTGGAAGGGCGTTGCAGGCCCAGCGTATCCCTGCCGGCGGGCAGCTCTGGTGGCCGCAGCGGATTCTATTACATTGCACCACACTTTCGCCGACCAACCACCACAACAACCGGCCCCGGCAGCTCTATAAAAGCCAACCGTCGGATCATTCTAGGGTGCAGTTTTGGTGGTCCGCCGGTTCATCGTTCATCATAAGCCACGTGGAGCTCTGCACTGGGTGAGCTCTTGAATATGGCCCAGTTCCAGCTAGCGGTCCTGCTGGCCGTGGTGAGTGTGATCGGTGCCCAGAAGCAGCACCAGCTGCACCAGCAGCAACACCAGCAACAGCATCAACCGCAGCAACGCCAGCAGCAACAGCAACAGCAACAGCAGCAACAGACCGATCCCCGGTACAAGCAGATTCCGATCGTCAACGTCGAGAACGTGCTCGAAGTGGATGGCAAGTTCCGGTACAGCTACGAGGGTGGTGATGGGACACGGGCCGCCCAGGACGGTCAGCAGATCGTGGTTGGCAACCAGGTCGGCACCGCCTCGCAGGGACAGTATACCTACCAGGTAAGTGATCGTAGAGCGCCCCAGTGACTCGCCCAGCTGACACCTTCGCCCTTCCTTCGCAGGGTGACGATGGCAAGACCTACTCGGTGACGTACATTGCCGACGAGAACGGGTACCGGCCGGTGGGAGATCATCTGCCAACGCCACCACCGGTTCCGGTGGCGATTGCTCGGGCCCTCGCCCACCTGGCCACCCTGCCACCGCCGAAGGTCGAGAATGGCCGGGCCGGGAAGTTCTGAGATGAGAGGCTGACTGACAATAAAGCGTTCTTTCCGGTTTTGGGCACCACGCGAGTTCCGTCGTTTCGTTTTTGTTTTCCGGGATGCGAGTTTTATTACGCACTATGAAATGCACATTGGGTTGGTCACCTTGTGGGCGCGGGTCAAGCGTCGAGTCCTTTAGTTCTGTCGGGATGGTTCTCCCTGGGCTCTAGCGCCGGCGGTTCGACGGTGGCAGACTGGCCAGGTACTCCAGGGCTTTCTGGATCTGCGGGGGGATGGGTGGCGGCGTCGGTAGGTGGGATCCGGACGGCTGGAACCCATTCTCGTCGTCGGCCGTGTAGCTCAGCTCCACCAGGGTGCCGTCGGGAGCGGTGTAGCTGATAGAACCGGCGGCCACAATTACATCACTCGTGTCTGGGCCGTTTGCCCGCTTGAGGGTCCCCTTTTCCTGACCTCGGATACCGTTGGCCGTTTCGTAACTGAGCGCAGAAGAAGCAGAAGCAGAGGAAGACGATGAGGAGAAAAAACGGTCGAGAAATCGAGAGTGAAAACCCCCGCAAAGGGGCACAATGTTGCACTTCGGCACCGGCAACCGACGGTCGTGACGGGCGCGCGATGGGGAGACTAACACATGGGCTGAAAAGACCGGAGCTTAGCACATAAATGGCGCTAACCTTTAAAAACGAAATTTTCTTGATAATCTTGTGCTAAGAGTGATGCTACTTTTGTTATTTTCAAAACAATGGATCAAACACATTTCCATGTACTAATTTTTCACTGCTCCTTGATACCCAAAAAATAACGTTCAAGGGAAGCAAAGGCGTTAAATGGCGTGTTATAAGGACTCTACTCCATCAGAAACGAAAATAAAACGTTAGTTTGCCAACTACAAATCAGGCGATGACACCAGAAAACATGAATTCTCTAAATGGATTTGAATGATCGAAAAATGAAGACGCAGGAGTTAGTTGATATTATAAAAATCAGTGATGCTCACTGTTGACCAAAATCAAAAACGGGTTGATGATTCTGAGCTTTGTGAAGGTCTAAGACTTAGTGAAGGAAGGACTTAGTATAAGACCTAATTGAACTTAGAATTGTTCTAACATCGATATTTGCCTTATTCGCCAGATTAGCCTCCCAGCAACTACTGGAAGACTGGAAAAGTCCTATTGAAATGTTAGACAACGGCTCAAATTACTGTGTGGCTCTTGCTGGAAATTCCGTTCATGAATAAGGCCAATTTTAAACAAAAAACGAGTTTCCTTTCTTAGGCCCGGGACTTTTCAACCCATGTGCTACTCTCTAACGCCCGCGTGTGTTAATGGGTTCCGGCGAGAGGGGGGATTGCCGTCGTGCCATTGAAACATGCTAATATCTTACGACGCTGCCCGGCTCGTAGGCATCATCCACCGTCTTTCGGCCTGCTTGGGAACTCTAGCTCCAGCAGCCCGCCGAAACGATGCTGGCGTGAGGCGGCGGATGTACCACTATCGTAATCAAATCTGCAATTATCAGCCAATTATGGCACCTCGGGACCGGGACAGGAAGACCCGGCACAATGGGCGGTGGCTGCGTGCCGTCTCTGGCGGCCCTCGGTTTCGTCGGTCTATTGGTATGCAAATTTCGTCGGAGGCAAGCCGCAAGTGGAGGGTAGGCGAAGAATTGTTCTTTGGCGGGCTCGACCCACCCGACTCACCTGTACTCGTACGCTCCGTCCGGATCGATGTTGTTGTCTTGCTGGAGTATTTCTGCCTCGGCATCCGACTTTTGTGGAGCCGCTAGGGTGAGGGTTGCGATAACGGCAAGAAGGCAGCAGATTTCCTGCGAAGAAGAGTGGAGAGTGGACTCACGATGACTCGCTGTGCTGGGACTCCAACCTTCAGTCTTGGCCAATTTTAGCGAAAACCCGGAAACCCCCAAAGTCTGTCAACATCAACAACTCCACGCTGCCCGCCAACCGGTTGTTGCCGCAGTTCTGGTCAGCGAGAACCGTTGCCCAAATTAAGACGCACACGAAACATAGCACTTGCCTGTGAATTACTCACAACGGTACTATACACACTTCTACACGAGGACCTCTCGCCGAAACATCCGGACAACGCCATTGAACTGATGCGCAATTATCGGCGCTTCGCGGCCACGCGATCGAAGACGAGAGATGATTTGGCGATCGAGATCGATTTTCACTTTCGATGGTCGGATCCAGTGCTTTCGTTCACTTGGCCTCCCGGATCGGAAGCCGGAAGGCGGAAGGCAAACAACTTACCAACTTCATGATGGCGGCTACGAGAGCTTTCAGCTTTTGTGCAGTGTCGAGGGGCTGGGTCTTGTGGACAACGTACGGCTAGCTGATAGTGCACGCTAATGAAAGAATAGAACCACTGGGTACTGTATTTATAGACGTGGTAGCTGCTGCAATACTTGTGCAGCGCTGGCTCATTAATGGCTGGCCGGGTGTACTCTCCCAGCCAGCCGGCCAGCATTTTAGTGGCAGATAAACTTGCAGGTAACGCACGGCACAGCGAAACCGGCGCTATAAAAGCGGGTGGCCGACGATGGGCTGGTCAATCCATCATGCATCAGTACAAATGTAATCCTTTTAAGCTGCTTTCTAACCCAACTCATCGTCCAACGGAGGCAATACTTGACTGATGATTCAATGATTGACCACCAAAGCCATTGATTGATGAAACGCGAACGATAGAACTGGAAGGTTTGATTAAAGAAACGAAAAGCGATGGAAGTGTTTTTGTTTGCTACAAATCGACCTCACCGACGGTCGCGTTCATTCATACGGAGATCACTCGAACAGGACACTCAACAACATTACAATTCACCAGAGTTATAAAACATTTAACTAAAGGTAAATAAGTAGGCAAATCGACGTAGATAAAGCATTCGACAGTGTTTGGCACTGCGGAGTGCTACACAAAATTCATCAGCTTAATTTTCCGTCATACATACTAAAAGTACTACAAAGTGGCTATGCTGACGATGCAGCCCTTATATCAACAAGCAAGGTAACCAAAACTGTGATTAAAAACCTACAAAAAAAACGTTAATTCCTATAATTTTTTACAATAACTGGAAGATGAAAATCAAACCCTCGAAAGTTCTATATATTTTCATATAATTTTTTTCCATATAAATTCAGCAAGTGAGTTGTCTCCCTACCTGGGCAAAATTTCATTACAGATAGTCAAAATATTTCATGGTCTTCTCACATCAAGTACCTAGGGCCGCTACTGGACAATAAACTTAACTACCGTCCATACTTAGAAATATTACATAAAATACTAGACATACTCATCGAACTGCCTTATCCATTAATCAACAGAAAATCAAAACTAAACTTTTCAAATAAACTTCTTATTTACAAAACAATTTTCTTTCCTATCTTAACCTATGCTTGTTCTCTGTGGCCGCAATGCTCCAAAACTAACTTCCTGTCAATATAAATAAGTTGAATAAAATTCTCATAGCGATCTCTTATTTATATTGGAGAACACCAACGAATCTTTTCCTAAGCCTTGCTGCCGCGCAAAGATCGTTCGAAATAAACAAACTAAAAGAAATCCTAATCAATCGATGCAATAATTCTATTCAACCAACAATTCTGAGAGCTAATTATCTCATGTTCTTTAAAGTTTACTAGTTGTAACATGTTGTTTAGAAGGATAAAATTAGTAATAAGAAGGATAAAATGACTCAATGGCACGTGGCATAACATATAGTTTAAATAGGTTTTAATCGAAACATTTTCGTTTCAATCATTCTCAGATCTCTGTACTCTTATGTAATCAAGCATTTATGTGTAATAAAGTATCAAAAAAAAAAAAAAAAAACGGAGATCACTCCCTCAAGAAAATTAAGCTACAAAACGTAGCGTTTTCGGCCGACAGCTCAAGAACCCAAGTTTTAATATAATTAATATAATTCCTAATTCAAGTTTTAATATAATTCCTTTTTTGTAATATGGCAGATGCTCAGCTAAAAGCTTTACACTTGGGTTGCACGATACATTTGCAAAAACGGGAAAGTTCCTGCCCTGTAACTTCGAAACTACAAAAATTACAACCCTGTAACAACCCTGTGACGAAGATTCGCTTGTAACATTTGCCGGTTCAGATTCATTATGCAGAACAATGTTCAGATCCAACACATGTGCTGCACCCATCATGGCAGCTGGCTGCAATTGTCAAACGGTCACCCCCGGACTATTGGCAATAAATTCGCATCTTCCTTTCACCCGGCCCGGCGCACAGAGAGTGGAGCAAGCTTACGCATCATCCGCAATCATCCGTTTCGCGCGCACGATCACGTGACACTTCATTTCATATGCGACGAAAGGCTAGGTCGTCTGTGGTGCAGCCCCAAGAGAGAAGCGGAATTTCAAGTCCGGGTGTCCTGGGTGTCCCATGGCGAAGGAGGTATGGTGAGCTTTTCACCTGACGCAATGACGGTGACAATTTGTCGATCGAAGTGGTTGGTTAGTACCCGGCCGTTAGTGTTGCGGTTGACATTTAAAGCGATCGATAGGTAAAGTGCACAGCGGATCATTTTTATGTCACACCCGAGGAGTGTGTCTTCGGCTCGTTTCTGAAGGTGGCAGAGTACCTTCTATCGGATTAAGATATAGTGATTACATTCCAAGATTTTCCTTACATTCCATTGCTCTTTGCCATCGATTAGCTGTGGAAACTAACACTCAACGAAAAGCGATACCAATATTCTTCGGGCAATCTTCAGCGAGTAGACGCGATAATCTAGTCACGTTTCTCAGCATTTGAAATTCAAACCAGTGTGCCGGTAACGGACGATTTCAAAACATTGCATGCCAGTCGCCAGTCGCGGACACTAGTCGATTGCGTTCAACTCCAAAGCTTCTTTGGCTGTAGTAGATCGTCGTGGTGGCGAGCTTTTCTGTGTCGATCGAAAAAAGTTTCCTAGATTACCGATCGCTGTATTATGCTAATTCAAGTGGCTCATATATCAGGGGGTTTGCATAAGCCGGAGTGTAAGATGATAAGAGCAACACACTGGGCAAATAAGGATTAGCGATGTCAAACTCCGTGGAGCACACTTACCACGCAGTGCCACAAATCAAGGTAATGGTTCGGGTTGAATGAAAACGAGACAAACGCTCAGACACAACGGGTCGTAGCCGCACCCTAAAGACGCACAGTCGTTCATTCAGTCGAATCTATTTCACGACCATAAACCGCAGACATAATGTATTTCAGCAGGTCGGTCCACCGAAGGCCGGTGAAACAATATTCGATTGTTCCTATACTTCATTCCTTGCGGCCACGCCACATATCATAAACTATCACATAAAGATGAGTTCATTTCCATTGAAAAAAACGGGAACTGTCCGGGATTATTAAGATTGTTTCGCGTCGTCACACTATAAATTAGAGAAGCGATATTACTGAACCGTTGGTATTGTGTCCGTGAACGGTTTTAGTGCTGGGTTACATCATCCGATTCAGCCGTTTTGCAAAAAAGGTTCTTCATACTCATACAGCTCGTCAAAGCCACATGAGTCAGTTCGTTGGTCTGGCCGATTGGGCCATTGATAGCGCCATAAAAACGTTATTCCAACTGCCAAAAGACTGCAGGAAGACGAACAGGAAGACACAGTGCCGACGAGTATGTGTTCGTTCTCTAAGTGGCCATTCATACCACCCGCAGTCCGGCACTAAGACATACTTTCGATCATTGGTATCATCCTGGATGATGACGGTGAGAAACATGTGTCAGTCCCGTCGGGCGGAACTATTTCTGGAGGAACTGGTTCCGGAAGAGGTAATCTCCCGGAACGCGATCATGGGTAGCATACTTTGGATGAGTTTCGGGGCCAGCGCTGGGCGATGCGCCCGCCTGATGCCCCTTTAGTATTTGGAAATGTTATCGCCGCTCGAAATTTGAATACCGATTCGGTGTAGGTCACCACGCGGTCCCCGGAGCCGATCAGAGCTGAGGTGATATTTGACTGTCAAACATCACGCAGACCTTTGCGGCCACCGAAGGCTGCTCCCCTTGGATGTGCGGGCGGTGGGAATTAAGGTTTTGATGACAAGAATTGGTTCACCGGCGGCGCAGGTTGCGCCTGCGCTCTTTTCCGTTCCCCGAGGTCCGTGCGCAGATAAAACAAAGGTAGCCGAGCACTACGCAGGGGCCGAACCGAAAACGAGTTCAGAGCAGACGGTGTTTATGATCGGCGGCTAGATTAGCATATTTGCCTGCGGCTGAATACCCCGGGCCCGCCGGCCCGGGGTGTCGAAAGTGAAGATAAAATGTCCCAAAGTACCTTGGGCGCCTAGAACGGATGGGTCGGCCCCGGGTCGAGGCGGGTCCGACGGTGCGGACCGCCGCTAGGAAAGAGCTGCCCGAGGAAATTTGCATACGGAACTGCACAAATCGCGACTCGATCGCGGAGCTCGATCCGAACTGGTCGGTCGGTCGGTGGGGTTCGCTTTCCTTGCGATTTAATTTTATTTTGATCGGTCCACCCGCGGGGCCGGTTCAGGGTTTGGCAGGGCGGAAAAAAACTGGCTTCTGTGGAATGTGCTCAGTTTGGGCGCGATGTGTGATCCGGCTTCGAAAAATGTATGGTTTTGAAGTTCTAACCCGCGTGAAGGCTGGGGCGATTGGGGCACCCTGCCCGAACTGGTCCGCCCGAACGGAAGACCTTTAGTTTTCCTCGGAGATTGGTTGCTCGAGTAATTAGCGGGTTCGAAGTCGTTCGGACATCGGTTGTGGTGGTTGGAGCCATACTATTATTGAACGTCTGCAGCATGATGTAGAACATCAATCAATAATTCAAATGAACACGATTCTTTGTGAAAACATGTCACACGTATTAATTGATCTCTGAATTATGTGAATATTTAATTCGCCAATCATTGACAAGGGTGACATCATCGGAAGACTTAACCCGCGTCGTTACTACGTGTTCTAAATTTAGTGTATCCACCTCAACACTATATCTAGTGTATATTATAAAAAAGTTTAATTATATTTTATAATCATGCATTGCCGTACAAACCGACGTACGAACCGAGGCAGCTGGAAGAAGCTGACCTTTCCTTATCACATCTGCCGCCCGAACATGGCCAACATTTATGGCCAGAGTTTTATTGCCCAGCGTAGGAATTGAGGTCTAAGCCGCGCCAGCCCGCATAGCGGGGAAAGGACAATGAATCAAAAGCAGGCCATCACACATATAGACTATTCAGGGTGGCGATTTTACAATCGAAAGTGATGCACCGTCTTTTCGATTTCTTGCGGCTCGTTAAGAAATCGGCCACTCGCGGGAAGCTCCACGTTTGTTCCGCAATCCGTTCCGCCGTCACTGGCAAACACATCGAGCGCGCGTGTTCTGCCTTCTCGCCGATCTGCCTTCCGCAGATGACAGACGTTTCGGGTTTATCAGCTGAACGCTTCGATAAATTTTTGCAGCTGCATACAAATGTTTGCATTGATGCGTTGCGCTGGCGGAAGGCACCGATCTGGCACCGATTCCCGGAACCCGCAACCCAGACAGTCTTAGATACCACCCGGACCCGGTTCGGAAGAATCCTTGAGCAAAATTAATTGTCAACAGCAAATTTATTTTAATTTCAACCTGCTACGATTTCAATGCCAAGCCATGCACGAACCTCGATCGAGCTCGCGGTTTGCTTGTTGCCGAATTTTCGCACGCCCCCGAGTTGGAGCACATGGCGTGAGACACGTGCGATGCGTCTACCGGTTTCCGGCAGGGTGTTTTCCATAACTAGGATCCCCGGTCCTGCTCTCCGACCGACCAAACCGTGAGCGTGTGGCTGGCATGTAATAATTTATAATTGATATCATATGTAGATCGGGTAGGATCTTCTCGATCGGGTCGTGCTCGTCGCCTCTCGCTCTCGCTTCCGCCCGGCACGAAGAAACTCCTCTTTTCCGTGAAGGTCACCGCTTCTAGCATCTTCTGGTCAGCGAGCCGACGACGACGACGACGACGACGATGGCGTCTGGCGCAGAAAGATGCTCTTCGGGGCCCCGAGGAGGAGCCTGGGTGAGGGTGACCGACGAGGGTGCTAAGGTGGCGATAGTGGGGCTTCGAACCTGAAACTAAGCCCGGCGTCGTCTTCATTTTTTTCTCCCCCCCGGTATGTGTCCGTGTGTGTCTCTCTCTCCGTAGTGTTGGGATTTTGTTTCGGGTGGCTTTTGCCTGTTTGGAAAAAGCGCAGAATCTTCGTGGGGCCCCACATTTCGGGGACCACATTTCGGCTAAATCGTACTATAAAAGCTACGCGAGCGCGAAGATGCTACAACATTAGTTCTTCTGCTTCGGTAGCGTCCCAAGCTAAACGTCGTCGAGGAGAAGAGCAGTGAAAGTACGCGCCTAGGCGGCCAGGAACCCAGCATAACCGAATCCGGACGTTTAGCTCGAGAGTTGACCGGAGTGTCTGTCGCAGAACGACGTTTCGAAGATGAAGTGTATTGTACTGGTAAGTGATTGTGATAAGGCAGTGTTGTGAATGAAGCTGGCTGGTTCCTTCCGCGCTGCGGTGGTGGCGTCGTCCTTACCCGTAACCCGTGTATTACTTGCAGTTGGCGGTAGCCTTGGTCGGTTGCGCCGTCGCGCAGAACGCGGTGCCCAACGATGGGCGCTACTATCCGGAGTACTACGAGACCAAGTGGGACGATGGACGCTGGCGCCCGGACCGTCGCGGCCAGTGGAACGACGGCTCGTACAAGGCGGGTGGAGCGGGTGGAGCGGGTGGAGCGGGCGGTAAGCAGGGCGGCTCGGGCGGATTCGGTGGTGCCGGCGGCAAGGGTGGTGCGGCAGGATTCGGTGGTGCCGGTGGCTCGGGAGGATTCGGTGGTGCCGGTGGCTCGGGCGGATTCGGTGGTGCCGGTGGCTCGGGAGGTTTCGGTGCTGGTAAGTCCCGGGGGAACCCGTTCCGGATTCGCAACGTTGGATCAACTCTGGCTGTTGCTTTCCGTTTTGCAGGTGGTGCTGGCGGTGCTGGCGGTGCCGGGGCTACTGGTAGTCGGTTTGGCGGAGCCGGAGGAGCCGGGGGAGCCGGAGGTGCAGGAGGATTCGGTGCCGATAACTCGCTGGCCGGAGGATTCGGTGGTGCCGGTGCTGATGGATTCGGAGGTGGTGCTGGTGGCGCTGGAGGTGCTGGGGGCGCTGGTGGTGCTGGTGGTCTGCGAGGATCGGTTTCGGGCGGTTCCGGCTCCGGAAAGGGTGGCGCCCACGGAAGCGGTGCCGACGGCGACTACGTGAAGATCAAGGAGCAGGTGAAACAGTTCAACGAGGACGGATACTACTACAAGTACGCCGGTGCGAACGACATCGAGGTCGCTGAAGAGGGAAGGATCGAGAACCGGGGCACCGACGAAGAATCCCTGAGCGCCAAGGGATACTACGAGTACATGGGTGACGATGGCCAGCAGTACCGCGTCGACTACATCGCCGATAAGAACGGATTCCAGCCGACCGGAAAGCACCTGCCGGAGGTGCCGGAAGCGATCGCGCGTTCCCTGGAATACATCAAGAGCCAGCAGCGGAAGTAAGCAGCGTCAAGCAAACAGGAAACTAGGTGAACACAGAGTCAGAGACTCAGTCAATCAGTCAGTCCAGAAAAGTCCAGAAGTCGAGCTCAAAACAACCGATCGTCAACGATCGGTCAACGCCAACCATAAAACTGTGTTCTAACTGTAAATTAATAAACAACCGTTAAGTGAACACGTCAACCGTGCCGACCTTTACTGCTCCAGACTCCGGAATGGTTCCCGACCGGAAGTGGCGACACTTTCCGATCGACGCCATTTTTTCCCATTAATTTAGCGCGCCGACTGCGTGTGGTCAAAAGCTGGCAGAAGACGCGAGCTAAAAACTCGGAGACCAAAGAACCGGGCGTTTCTTAGGGGCGTCTCAGATCGGCTCGTGGCTTCGTGGCGTGCCATTTGCATTAATTGGTCGTCCAATTTTTTTGGATGTTTCGCGAATGGCAGTCGAGCAGCAGCTGGACGATTAAAAGTAGTAATATATTTCCGAACACCTTGTCCCCCCCGCGGGCCGGAGCCGGAAAATTTGAATAACCCCCAAAAAGCCATGCTGCCCACTCGACTCAAGTCCGGCCCAAGCCTGTTTCGGGGTGGAGTCGAGCTAATGTGACACGTTCCGTATACCTTGCGTGAAACTATAACAGCCAGTTGATAATCAATTTATTCCATTTTTTTGGTCGCTTCACTTCTACCTAACTCTTTCTTCTGAAGCCGCAACCTACGCCCGGTCGGAGCTACGGTTTTCGGTGCCATCTTCGCACCGGTTGACCTTGTACCCAACATGGTCGCTTCTCCTGCGGGCAACCACCGCGGGTATCTCGAGCGAGCGATATCATAATTAGCAGGTATGGTTGTGTGCTGCTTCTCCGAATCCGCGGTACCCCCGGGTGACCCGGGGGAAAATTAGTGTCGTGCTGCGGATGCGGATGGGACATGGGACACGGACACATTCCTCTTCAAGTTTCGACGAAAGCGAAAGGATCGCACGGATTGCATCATCGGTGGGGTTTGGGGAAGCGCTTCAGTTCCAAGGCCAGGATGCATCGGCCGATAGCCGACGCGTCGACATCTTGCCGGCGCTGCGACATTGCTCCGGGGCTTTTGGGTACCATTTGATCTGACATTATGGAACTCTAATCCAATCTAATAACGACGGAAATGGAACAAATCCCGTTCTCTCATCTGAATAGGGAAGTAACATCTGCAGGGTTTGGAATGTAAATATTATGCAAATCTAGAGAATGGCCACGATGGGCGTTCAGGTTGCTCTTTCAGGAGCCTCCGGCATCCTTTTTTCCGACAACTCCGGCAGGCATTAGGACGGTCGCAACGGTAGTTCGATTCGATCGGGTTTCGATCCCTTCGAGCCCGCAATAATTTATGATGCTGAAAACGAAACCGGTAACGAAGCATCAGCATGATAATGGAATATCGTATTTTATTGGACCCTTCGAGGGTTGGACCTATCGTGTCCTCACCGGCGTGCAAAGTCTGCGATAACGATGGCGATCTAGTTCACTCGGCACCGACGGCAGGAATGCCCCCAAGAATGCTGTGCCGTTTGGTATTTTGATATTTTTCACTCATTTGTGTCCGTGAAACTGTCCGCCAGTGGCCGACAGTGACATTGAACCGAGTGCCTGCGGCGAGACAAGGATCCCCACTGGCTCAACATTTAGCGGGTCTAATTTATGGTGGCCAGTTTTGTGTTTGCGGCGCCGTCGGAGCCGGCTCGGGTGCCCAGCTGGCAAAGGGATCCGGAATGAAGTCATCTATGGGCGACGGAGAAGGGTAGCCGGGAGGCTAATGGAGGCTCTAAAAGCTGGCAAATTAGAGTCAGTATTCATATTTTAAAAATTAATTTTCCGTGCCGTGGGTGTGGAGGATGTTTGGAGATTCATAGTTTTGGGTTATAAAAATCCAATAAATCTCCGATTGTAACATATGCTGCCGGTCGTTGGGTCGCAGGGATACGTTTATGAGTCGGTTGGGCAATGTTAGTATATTTTTAATGCGTAAAAACTGTTTCGCCGTAGGTCAGTCGTTTCGTTCAGGAATCCGTAAAGCAGGTATCTGGTCGGGCACGCCAGCAACGGACTATTTTTACATTTCCATCTGCTCTACACGATGGGGATGGAAATACTAAGCCACGGAGCCATGTGGCACGTTGAAAAATAGAACAATATAAAAAGAAGTTCTAAATTAATTTCAAACAGGATTATGCTAACGTGTCAGTCGAAGGCCTCGGAGAGTGTCCGCCGGGTGGGAAGATGATAGTTTGGTGTGCGAAATGTGATGCGAAAAGAAGGAGACGACCACGATCAAGAAAGTATATAGAACGGACAAACCGGAACCCCAGTGGGCGTATAAAATGGATCTGGTTTTTTGACCTTTGCTTCGCGATGGTTATTTTTATATTTTCGCCCGCTTGTGGCACCATAAGATTCGGCCCGATAAGAAGCGCCTTCGACGTGCACGAAAGGCTATGTGTCGCTTTCCCGGATCACGAGAAATGTGAGCGAATTGTTCGGAAAGACCTAAAAAAATAACAATGTCCAGAACAGGAGTAATCGGTAGAGCAATCTTGTCCGCATATTTGCTATCCCTTTGAAATGTATGAGCTAGTCCTAACCTTGACATTTGGCTCTGGAAAGGTCGTGAACTGTCACATATACCCAAGATTAAAGAAAATCTTTGAATCTGGTTCGCAATATGCAAATCGGACCACGGCCGAAATGTTGTAGGCGTGCGCTGAAGGATGTGCTCGTTGTGTGCGTCGAAGCAAATGAAACAAAATGCCACGAAAAGAACTGGTGAACTGGTGAAGCTGGTTAGATGTAAGTCCAGCGGGAATGGCGTTATGCTTTTCACCGAAAAACACGCACTTGGGGCCAGGATGTTTCAAATGGCAGCAATATCATTTGCATAAGTGCGCCCTCGAATCAGTTAACATCGTTTATCTTGTCCACCGGTGTTACCACATTCGTTAAGCAGCTCGCAAAAGGCTAGGCCGATGCCGGATAAGAGAACCGGTAGCACCCCCTGAATCGCTCCGGAAGAGATCAATTTGTCACCGCACTTTATGCTCGCGGGTGCCACATCGCAACACACCGCTCTCCGTCCGGCCAGTCTCGGCCTGTTTTGGGATAACGAATGAAATGCTCGTCATTTTCGAGGTTACACTAAATAGGTGATACGATTTTTACGAAACGCTCGCTCGGCGCGTCAAGGAAAACGAAGGATCTTTCATCATGAAGGGGCTGATTTGAATGTTTATGGAACAACTTTCAAAATTCGAACAACTAGCTTATCGCCTGAACTATGATCGACGAAAAACGCTGCGCCTTTGGCTATGCAGCGTGCCACACGCTCGATCAAGTCTTCGAAAGTTGTAGTGTTCCGCTGGTGGCAAAGCACGGCTGGTTGTGCAGAGATTCATCCCGCGGCACGTCGGTAGTGGGAGTTGTTTGCTCACTGTTGATCGTGGTGGTGGTGGTGGTATCGGAATGTGTAGTCAAAGTATTGCGATCACCGTCCTCGCCGTTAAATGCTACGAATTTTGAATTCTTTTGTGATGAACCGATTGCGAGGCTGTTTTCGTCGGGGCCCAGCACCGGCAGGTACGCTGTTCCGAGTCCTGGGAGTAACGATTTCCGAACATCCAAGCTTGGATCTGGCACGGGAAGGTAGCCCGTTCCCGGTCCCGGAAGTAGCGACTTTCGAACATCGAGTACGCTGGACGCGGTGTTTGTTTCGGACACCGATGGGACACCGTACTCTAGGTAAATGGACGGTTTTTGAATATCGTATGAATTGGCCTTGAGTGGGTCGGACGAGTATTTGCTGATTAATTCTCTGCAAAAAAAACGGGGCACCACATTAGGAATGTAAACCAGTTGCAAAGGAAATGGCAACCTACGCGTATTCGCCGGCGGGGTCGTACGGTGGAAAACGGTATGGTTCGTGGCCTCCCTCGTAGTTTCCGTAGCCACCATCGTAGGGTATGTGCACGTGGAAATATCTGCCACGATCTCCGTCGTCGTAGTGGACATACTTATACCGGCTCAGGTCCTCTACGTAGTCTCCTTAAAGAAAATGGATGTGCTCAACTCAGTGTTCATTCAACTCAACAGGACAATTATAAATGATGGGAACGGACGGGCTTGTCGCTGGTAGCATCGGGAGTCAAGCAATGAACATTCGTTTTGATGAGAGTCTGTCACAAACAAAATATGCAAATGTGTTGGGAAGATTGTTTTTTCGGTGGACGCTCACCGGCTAGCAGAATTTAAATATATGCAGACGCCTGCCATAAGAACGTTGTAGGAAACTTGTTCGAATAAATCGTTTAAAAATTAAACATATACAGGGTGTCCAAACTAAAGTTCTTTTCTTCATTTGGCTCTAAAACAAAAATGGCTTAATATTTTTCGATGCTTGGACATTTATTTGAAAGGTCGATTCTTCAATTTGTTAATGAAAATGGAAAAAAAATATGAAAAAAACAATTGTGGTGAATTGTCCACCGCAATTGGTTTGGCAGTAGCCCATGTGGTCGACCTATTTTGGGGTACATTTTTGACTATCTGTGGTCCTATTTCGGCAATAGCAACTTGAATTTGGGTCATGACGTCGTCAATAGTTGCTGGTTTGTTCACATAACTTAAATATCGGTTGTGGCTGTTGCTGTATAGCATGTAGCGCCGTAATGTTGAAACCAAATGCCGTCCAAGTTCCCAAACTTGGACCACCAGGAACCAATCAGCCAAAATCCGCACCAAACAGTCATTTTAAGTGCATTGGCTTTTCTTGCACGATGTGTGGGTTTTCCGAACTGCTACCGAAATACTGCTTATTGACATAGTCACCGAGGTGAAAATGAGCTTCAATGAAATGCTTGTAACGAATTAGTTGAAGACCTACCACTTTGGAAATAATATTTTCATATTTCCCAATTTTCTCCAACCAAAATTATATTTTATGCATAAAAATTAAGAATCAACTTTTCACATCAATGTTTAAGCATCGAAAAATATTCAGATGTTGTTTTATTATAACCAAATGAATAAAAGAACGTTAGTTTGGATACCCTATATTTCACCGCAACTAGATATCTACACAAGAAATACTGCATCCTCTTTAACACTCAGGGCAGATTTAAATGATAGGTTATCAAGTATTATAATTTTAGGCAGGGTATCTACGGGGTAGGGTAGGGGGGGTATCAGGGTATCAGGGTAGCTCCAATTAATTAAAATTAAAAGACTAGGCGAAAGGCAAAACTAGAATGCGTAGTTGTTGAATAAAATATTGTAACGATTGTAACGATGCTAAAGGCGTGGAGTTCCTTACAAGTTGTTCTCTCAAATCTCTTTCATACATTTAAAATCAGAATACAGTTTTTAAAATAATATCCATTGTACACAAAACACAAAAAATTTCACTTTTTGTCCGTTGAAATCAACGGAGGAAACGGTAATCGTAACGCTTATACGTTGAAAGATCTTACCTTCGCCTTGGTGAACATATTTCCCATTTTTGTTATACTTTCGAGGATTATACTTTCCATCGTTCGGTGCGGGGTGAACGATTTGAAACAGTACAAACAACGCCTGAAAAGCACAAGAAGACACGTCACAAAACATGTTCATAAATAGAAACCGTGGTTTTTGCATTGCAACCTAATGCATATAAACTGTGGCCCCAGTTATGAATGTCTTTTACTCTGTATTCTGACGTATTTATTTAGTCGAAAAGCGCGTCAAACAAATCAGCTAAACGATCGAGACTCCTGCCAACAGCGACACGTCTCATTCACCGGTCAAGACTGAGAACTTGTTCGACGGCCTGCTAGTTCCTGGTTCTCCACCGGGGGTGTGATTTTGCGTAACTAGCGCTTCTAACGCCTGCGCCAAGGGATCGGGGAGAGTTTTCACTACACTTCGGCATTCCCGCCGTCGACGTCACGCAATTGACATTCTCTTGGGTACCGTAGGGGTAATAAACTATCTTATATTAGCATTTGACACGGTGACTCACTATCGCTGATTGGAACTGCATTGCACTGGGTTGAACTTAGAGTTCTACAGCACGGAACGGAACGCCACAGCCTGGGACGAACGGCACGGTAATGCCGCAGGAATTTGCTTGTGGATGCCGTAATTGATTAAATCAAACTAAACTGAAACTGCTGCAAAATTCCTTTTAAATACTAGCCGCGACAATGCCATCATGCGCCACGGAGCCGTTCGCTCCGGCCGGATGATGACCGGTATGACGCGCCGGTGAGCCTCAGTGCCCCGGCGCGAGTATGGTAACCGTAGGCAAAAGTACGTCCTTCCCCTTTCGCCGTGAGAGCTGCGAAAAAATATGACAGTAAAAAATTTATGTTTATTGCCCATGAAGACCATCGAGCACCCATCCATCCGTTCGATCCGTAGGTCGATCACAAACGACGGGAGACTCTCGAGAGTATTCCCCACTGGGTTTGCCTGTGGGTCGAATACAGCGACGGCCATCGTAGGCTTTAAGGATAATTGCACTCGATCGTTTCTGCCCAAAGCGGTTCGGTCTTCCTTCCGCCGCGCCATGTGACAATTGCCCGATCGATCGGTGAGTGATCTTATGATGGCACGGGTCGAAATTCGGTTAGCAAGCGCTCGAGGCAGCCGGAGGCTGGCCCCGTCGCCAGCCTATACTTCTCGTGATAAACCACTGTCAAGGCCGATCAAGGTCGCTCGGCGATGATGGCCAACTCTGCATATAGGTGAGGAGTAAGAAGTAGACGTTCCGTACCGAGCGCTGTGATGCTGCTCAAAGAGATTTCTTGCCAACAAATGCCTCGGAGGTGTACCATAAATTTGGGCCAAACAATAGAGAAGTCACTGATTTTTACGCGATTTTATTGCTTTATTTGCATATAAGGCAAATGAGAAGAAGAGTAAGATGTGTTGGGGGTTTATGGGCTATAAAACGGTGCGGAACCATCGATATAACAACCCTGAACGAGCATTTATTCAAATCGGACGACCGGTCGGTTATCGAATGCTGTCTTTTCATATGCGTTGTTGACTGTAATTAGATGGCAATCATTGAGAGCATGTTGAATGATTTGTTTGTAAATGTTAAAGTACGTGTCAGAAAGGCGTGAATTCATCATTGACAGATAACTTCTTGCAAACCTTTGGTTTCAATGGTGGCTTCAGCGTAAGTTAGTGAGTGATGTAGTCCTTCAAATGTACGTTCGGTTTTGGAAGGCATTTAAGAGAAGTGGTTGCTATAAAATACAACGTGCAGTGGTGGGTGGGTTAATGGGAAACATTCTCCATCACTCGAAGGTCCTTGAGGCGGACCATTACTTTTGGCATAAGACAGAGATGTTTTTTGAAAGTGGAGTCTCCAAATACTGGCCGCATAATACCGAGCACTCAGCACTTCTGTGAAACTCGCCGTAACTCCTGGTTTTAGTGGTTTTTGCGAAGGGTATACATTTTTCTCGACGATTCATCACGTCGAAGCGATCAAAAACTAATGCCTCTTCGATGTAAGAAAATGCAACAAGGTCGGTTGTAAATAACATAACGGCAAAATAAAATAAAATGGTACCCCCTTGTCAAGTTTACTGTATGAGGTTTCGTTGAATAAAGTGTACATACTGTAAAATGTTTGCAATGGCTTTGTTTCAATTTACTGGTTACCTAGTGGGTAGTTTATTTCAAGAAAATTAAGTTTAAGAATAATAAAAAATGAAGAAAGGTTAATCGCAAAATTTGCAAAACGGTGTTTGTGGAATGTGGAATGTGGAATCTCGCTTGAATTTCCTCGAATACCCGTGCAAGAATTTTTGCGTTGGAAATCAACTGGACAATTTAAACAAATTGTTGATATGGTATTTCATTGTTATATTTTTCACCCACGAAAATTATATATGAAATATATGATATGAAATATGAATATGAATATGATAAATGAAAATGACACAGTGTTCGGTAAGTATATAACTAATTTTGTAAATAATTATGTTACATTTCATTATACTTATCTTTTTTAAATTGTACCTTTCAAAAGATAAAAAACACTATTGACTACTTTACTTACAATTTACCACACCTAAAACAATAAGTTAAAAATAGCTGTAAGTGGTTTGATGTGAACGATGATTTAAAATATTTCCAATTCTTCAAACCATCATTTACTGTCGAATGTAATAAAAAGATGCTTCTCTTGGGCAAAGGACGATAAGCTTGAAACAGAAGGATATTGAAAATCGAAAGATTCTGAGAACAGTTACGTAGAAAACAAACCATTTAAAGTTGCAACGGAATCACAGCCTCGAAACAGTTTAACAATGAAACGAATAGAAAACGATGATACATCGATTGTGATCGTGACTCATCATTGTTTCTGCCGATTTCCTCCGAGAAAATATCCTGACGCTAATGTTAATTTTTGGATGTGAATTTGAATATTGAATATGTTATTGTGTATTGAACGTTGTTAAGAAACGAACATTTTCCGCATGGAAAGTTGAACAACAATTTGAACTGCGATGATTTTCCGCCGAGCTTAGCCGAGTTTTGCTCTTTGTGTATTTCTCAAAGCATACATTTAGGCGTATTCATAGCGATGAAATTAAAACACAGCATCGTGATCGCATTCCAAAATATCATCTTTAATTCAGTTATTGCTGTTTTCCATCAGAGTTTTCCGTTGCCATTTCATACTTAGTTTATTTTTTCGGCTGGGCAGCTAAATACTTGAGAAGCTTTTCGATGGCCGGCGGAACTTTCGGAATATGGTCGCCCTGTGAGGAGCATATGAAAAAGAGGATCAACAAATGATGACCGATGGTGGTGAAAGTAGCAACCTATTCACGAACCTGTGGCAGGAAACCGTTTCCGTCAGCCACATAGTCAACACGGTAGACAACTCCATCGTCGCCAACGTACTGATAGAAGCCCTGCGAGCGCAACCCTTCCGTCGGAGTGCCTTTGTCTTCGATGCGTCCCGCTTCTTCAGCCAATATTCCGTTCTCAGTTTCAAATCTGTAGTGGGATGAAATCGTTTCAGGCCCCGATTGGACAATGGACTAAAATTTAGCACTCACACATAATGATAGCCATCATTTTCGACCTGATTTTCCAGACGAATGATTTTCCACCCGTCGGGTGAGTAGGCTGGCTTCGGGGCAACCTTAGCTTGAACGGCTTTGGCTAAGGTAGGCACAGGAGTTGGAGGGGGCGAAGGCAATGGGATTGGTTTCGAAGTTCCACTCTCGGTTCCATCGCCCCCAATTCTGCTGACCACTGGCAGTCGGCCAGCTCCACCGGAAGGTCCTTGTTTGCCGGCTCCACTGCCACTTGGTCCGTCGATGTGCTTGTACCTGTTGTCTACGTGCACATATCGACCGTCGTTTCTTGCCACATACCGACCATCGTTCACGGGCACATAGCGTCCATCATTTCGATTGTAGTACCGTGGATCGGTCGAGTAGCGGTAGGGATTGTACGGGGACTGAAGAAACCTTCCATCAGCGTACGGCCTGTAGGTCCGTGGTCTTTGTGTTGTAAGCTCACCGGGCGACGGTCTATATTTTCCATCATTCTGAGCATGGGCTACGATTAGTAAGCAGCCCACGAATTGTAAACTCTGTCAAAGTAACGTTTGAAAACAATAAATCTCCACATCCAACCTGCCGTTTGTTACGAGGAGCTCACCAAAAGAACACGCATTTTCACGACTCTCAGCGGGGTCTCAAGTATCACAAGACACGTACCTTTTTCACTCACAAGCCTAGAAGCAATTACTGTTTCGTTCTAAACATCACTTTCTTTTTATACGCTGTCAGTCACTTGTAGGCTTGAGAAGTCATCGGGAGGTCTCCGCCTATTTGCGGCATATTTTACGGGAAAGATGAATTTATTTCATTAGACAGAAATGCAAATTTTACCTGTTCAAACTGCACTGCTAGTCGTGTCAAAACCCAACGGGATTCCTCATAACATTAGCCACCTTGGCCACGATTTGATCGAGAACATTAAGTCAAATTTATTTCATAAGTGATCGATATTTCGCATCAGCTCTGTGTGCGTGCGTTGAATTATCAACTGGCTCTTGACAAACAAGACCTTGCTTGCTTGCTCGTAGGTTGGCTTTTCATGATCGTAAAATGTGTTAAAATAATGCCGATTAGGTAACAGGACCTGTTACGCCTAACACACGCAGGAGCACACTTTCCATCAAATGTTTGTGCCTGCGCCGCGCCGCTTGGGGCTAGTTGTTAAGAAAACGTGGTCGAGAACAGATGTTCCCGACAGATTTGCTTCAGTGTAGTTAATAAACATAAAATAATCGAGAGGTTCGAAAGAAAAGTAAAGAGTGTCTATTAAAACACGAAATCTTTAGTTAGTCCATTATGATTCCTTATGGTGTTCAAATTTAGTTTTTCAAAAAGCACTGTAATAAAAAGGGTCACGATCAGAAAAAAATGGAACATCGTCATTAGCGCAGCACCGATAGCATGTTCCATGGAGTTATTTTTAAACCTTCGGGGAGAAAAGATGCCACACGTCGGCCGCCCACGAAATCAAAGTCAAACAAGAGCCATAGGAAGCGAGTTTTTGAGTGGTCCTCCTCCGCTTGTTGTCGCCGTCGGAACCAATTCAAGGTTGAGCGGCATTTCACGGTCTCGCCCGTGGACTCATCTTCGGCGGCGGCCAGTATACTGCGGCACTGCTTAGCATACCGATCGATGTCGGCCGGAAAATCGAAGGCCTACCATTTCGTCATCGCTTTGGCTGTTCGGATGCTGTGGCTGATCGATACCGACGCTTGTTTCTTGCGTTGGGAGTGAAGCTTAACTCGTAGCGTAAATATTTCTGGGTCATTGAGCGGGAAGCCATGAGACGCCAGCGCTTCAACACAAGGTAGAATAAATTTAAACCATATGGCAAGGTCGGGACGGCATCATCGTTGTGATCATCCTGTGTCCGATCATTGTCGGCTGTCTGGACCGAAAATGACAAGTGATAACAACGGTCTGCCGTGTCATGTTTGCATAAATATTTATCTGCGATCACTACCCATTCCCAATGTCAAGTTCAGGCGCCAAGCCAAGCGGCTGACTCAAAAAGCTCCGCACGAAGAAAGAAAAAGAGCGGCGCATCACTCAAAAGACATCGATACAGAAACGACAAAAGAACTGTCTGGGCGATAAAGCGACGAACCTTCCCAATAAAAGGCTCTCGGTTTCAGCGAACGGCGGTGGTTTTATTTCCTTTTCACTTTACGCTTTACGGAAACATGACTAGTTGCTGCCAAGTGCCCGGGACCTGTATCACTAACTTACTGCTACGGCGAGGATCGCTCTTCACAGGGTTGAGATTACTTGTTCCGGCTAAGGTTGGCCAGCAGTCGGAGCGCTCGTTCGATTGCTTCCGGAATTGGAGGCGGCGTCGGCAGGTGGTCTCCCGTAGGCTGGAAGCCATTCTCATCCGCGACGTACTGCAAGCTGACGAGATTGCCATCCGGATCCGTGTACGAGTACTGTCCTTGCGCCACCTTCACGGGTGTAAGATCGAAAACAGTGTTCGAGTTGTGCGATATCCTTAAGCCAATGGCCACAGTCAACCTACCTTGGCTACGTCTTCGCCGACGTTTTTCAATGTTCCCTGTTCCTGGGCTGTGATACCGTTGGACGTTTCGTATGCGTACTGATACGACCCTTCAGGGTTGACTTCCGAGTCCTGGCGCAGCACGACAGCATCTTGCTCTGCCACCGTCACGTAAGCGATCAGCCCCAACACCAGCCCAACACGAATAATCTACAAACAAACAGAAAGTCACACCGATTAGAGTAATGATCACTTCAGCAAACGGAACTCCGGTTTTCGAACTTTGTCTCGCACGCACTCTGCACGCACCTTGTTCATTTTGCACTTAGCTACGTTAGCTTTACCGTACGCCGTTCGATGTCGAGTTGGGACCAGAATCTGATGGCACCGCCACGGCGTTGGCTATTTATATCGCTGTTAAGGCAACGAACACGCTCCGAAGCGTTTTTCGGATCCGGATCGGCTGTGTGTCCTAGGAAATCACCACTGACCTGTTCGCACTCATCCGGTTACTACAGCCTCGGTGGACAATGGTCAACGAAACCGAAGTTTGTCAGAAGCCTCCCCCACCGAAAAAGAAACGAGTTCTTCGTTAGACAAAATTTGCATAAATTTCAACGACACCTTCCACAGTCGGAAGATTTGATTACCAACGAGGATGGGTCGGCATTGCATCACTGCTGGAGCCGGTGGAGAAGTCTTTTGTGGCGACGAAGGCACACGACCTAGAGAAACCTCCTCGTAGGCCGGGCGCGTTATTGGTGCGTTGTTGTGGGTGATTAAGCTATGCCGCGTTTGGTGATCGTCAAAGCCCATCGCCAACGATCTTCTGCCGAGGGGCACGAACTACCAACGTCCGAAACCTAAATTAACTGTTGAGAAAGGCGTGCGAGATCATCATTTTAACATGAAGTTTTCAGTCTGATCCCTCTTCATTTGCTTTAGCTGATCTTCGCACATCCTGGAGGGTGATCCTATGACGGCTTCCACAGAATTGAGCAGCGCGTGCTACCGAGAGTTTCGCAAGTACGTAACGGAAATCGGTGCCAACGCCCGATCGTAAATATTCTTTACTCGCTCATGAATATTCATGCCCATCGCGAGGGGCTTCTCTAGCCCCGATCGATAATCCTGCGCGAGCTGTCCGTACAATCAAAACAATTCATAAACAGCGTGTAGATCTACGGGCTCAAGTCTGTCTGCCAAATTTATCACATCCTTGAGAGAAATGAGCAGCTGTAGACAAAACCTAAAATTGTAGCTCAAATGAGCGCAGGTGATGGGTGCTGAACGCTAAATAGGACATTTCTGCATCACCACGAAGTTAGGGAAGAAGTCACTTACCTTGAAATATACTATATTGTTGCGGTTATTTATGAGTTTTCTGTGCTACATCACCTGCTGAATAGGCGAATACGAGGAAGCACAAGACAAAAAAGGAAACCCGACCGAAGGAAGAGTGATTAGTTTAATGGCACAGCGAGAACACCGGATCTCGTCGCTGAAGCGAAGCGAAGCAGAACCACACAAGGGAAACTCATTGACGACATAATCGACGATCGCCGATGTTGATAGATCAGCGATATAGGATGTTGATTGTCTAATGGGTATGTAAATTACACATTTAACATCTAATTTCATTATTGGCAGGTTTGGAAGCTGGAAAGTTTTTGTAAACGAAGAGCTTAAAGGATTTTTCCCATGACCTTAAAAGGATGTGCTATAAGAGCAAAGGCATAATGATGAAAAATAATACACAAATAACTTTTAAAATAATAATAAAAATACACAATTAACTTTTGCATCCAAATTGAGGTTTGAAGTGTGCTATTCGTGACTGATTGCACATTGCTGCAGTTAAAATATCTTCATTCGCCTCGTTATGCGTTGACCACAAGCTTTTACCATAAACTTTATTTCTAACTATGATACCTCGAATACGTTTAGTCTACATCAACTAGCGGATTGTACTTATCATTATTTCAAAACTAGAATTTGTTTGCAGTTAAACTTGTCGTAACAAATTAAAGGTCTTTCATCAATTTAAAAAAAAATAAAAATTGTAGCTCTTTGTGGGAATGTTACTGACTAATTCATATGGTATCATTTTATATTTGAAAAAATCTGGTTACTTAAGAGCCATACTCTGCAACTTTCTTGAATGTCAAACGTAATTTTCATAATAACATTTGCTGCAGATTCATTACGATGAATTTATTGATAGGATGTTGGTTGGTAGGATCTGTGGTTTCCACGTCTGGCTCTTAATCAACGTGACGTTGAGGTCTACTACTTCTTTAGAAAGCTATAGTTAGCGAAAAAGGATCAGTACAAAGGTACAGATAGATGATTGGTAATTTTTTAGTGTTTCTTCTTCACATCAAGATTCGAAACATCAAGGATCGGCATTCAAACAAATGCATGTAATAAATACTGGATTCAGTGTGGAAAAAATTTGGTGGGTTATAATGAAGGGTTAAAGGTAAGCATTTTGTTGAATCTAAACGATAAATGGCTAACGTAATGTTGTTGGCTAAATAACATTTCAAACATTTACCACAATCCCACTTCAAACGTTTCACTCCAAGGAGCAGCCGAGCAACTCGTTTAGATTTTAATAGAAAACTCTTGATTTATTTACACGCGAACCTTGGGTCACAAGAAATGTTTTCACTAGACGCGGGATCGCACGAGTGCCTGACCCACTGAACCGTGCGGCACGTTGAGATGAGTGCGGGTGAGATGATGCCGTAACGCGCGGAGTAACCTTTCGGCGTCGCTCCTAGAACCTCCGCGAGGTGTCGTCGCTGGGCGTTAAGCTGGCCAAGTACTCCAGCGCACGCTGGATGGCCGGCGGGATGGGAGGCGGTGTTGGCAGATGGTCACCGAGCGGTTGGAAGCCGTTCTCGTCGGCAATGTACTGGACGCGTATCAACTGCCCATCGGGTGCCGTGTATGAATACTCACCTTGAGCGACCTGCCGACCCGGGAGAGAAAGAGAGTGCGGATTGGCGCGGAGCCAGTCGTCGGATGGCAACATGTCGGGAGAGAAACAGAAGACAGCACGCGTAAGAAAGCGCTGCGCTGGTGCGTTGTCACATTTGACCTTCTTAGCCAGGACTAGGGCTGTGCCTCGGTGCGAAGATCCTCACGGCCAGTTACAAAGTACCAATTAATTACTCCACGCCACTCGTGGGTCTCGGGTGGCGTACTGCGTGTTTACGTGCGCATGATACACGCTACATGCTCTGCAGCGGTGGATTAATAAACAAATAAATATTCCCCATCGACCGGGCCCGGGTAATGCCAGTAAATGCCACGTGCATCGACCGGTGCTTGTGCAACGGATACGGCCAGTTGTTGGCTGACCGTTCCGTCTTTCTCGAGCCCGTAAGATCAAAGACACGGAAAGAGCCCGGACCTAAAATTGGGGTGTAACGTGCAAACCAAAAGGCCCTAACCGTTGACAAAGTGTCGCGGTCATCACCCACTCAGTGCCGCGAGCTGGAGCCAATTAACCTTTGCAAAGTGCTGCTGTTTTCGGCGCGTCCCAGCGCGCGATCGCAGCGGATCACAGGATTGCGCAACCCGATCCGTGAGACCGTTAGCCAACGGATCCTGGCGTCGGGTGTCGTTGATCGATCACGCGATCGAATAGCGCTAATGTCGCGCGCCTGCTGATGATGCTCTCCGGCCGAAAGGTAAAATGGCACGCCAGAGTGCCTGTGGGTCACCGGGTGCACCGAGGGCTGTCAGGCTGAACGAATCATCGGAGACGCATTCTTCGAATAGTTGCGACTTCGTGACCCGGCAGATCTGGGACGATGGGACGTCTTTCCTCTCTTCGCGACAAGAAAGACCCGCTGATGACGAGGTCCCTGCCCGGGTTACTGAGGGCACTGAGAGGCGTTATGAATACCTTCGGGCTGAAGCGGGCTTGATTAATGGACGTAGTACAGTTGGGGGCGATTGTGTTGAGTGATTGAGGAGTATCGCGCGAAGCGAAAGTGGGCAATAGTTGCTGCCACAGATTTGATCTTAGGCTCGGGTGTCCAATTTCAAACTAAAATTATGTAAAACTACATTCCGTCAAACGCGTTTCCATTCGAGCTAACGACACATTCAATCACTAGACGGTGATGCACTCGGAGGGATGGGCCAAGGCACTGAAACCGTGATCCATTTAATGTTTGGATTTTAAACTATCGATTACTAAACAATTTTCTAACATTTTTCTGCAAATTGTAAACAATTTGTAAACACTTTGACATTTACAAAAACGGACGCTATACTCTTGAAAAGTGAGAAATATTAAAAACCAAAACCAATTAAAATTATTTCCACAGTTCTGAGTCTTCACTCTATGATTCTATAAAACTTGAAAAGCTCATTCTATTTAAGTTTTAAGCAAAATTTTTGTATTTGGCGGCATCATCGGCCTAGGTTTCTTAGAAAATGAAGAAGAACCTGGAGTGACCGTCGATGGTGTACGCTACCGAGAAATGTTGGTTCTTTTCGTTTCGTTTGTGGTTTGCAATTATACGATAGCTCATTAAAAGGCTCTTGCACTTATTACATGTGCACAGGACCTTCACCAGGACCTGGCACGCTTAAGCCAATTCGAGCACTACTTCACTGGTGGCAGACGAGTTACACAGATGGGTCTCCTAACAACCCTTCGCTCACCTGAGCTTCCTTTTCGGTGCCGGGGTTTTTGAGAAATCCTTGCTCTTCCGCCACGATACCGTTGCCTGTTTCGTAGCTCCAGCTGTAACTGCCGTCCGGATTGACTTCCTGCTCTTGCCGGATAATCGGTATCGGTTCTGTCACTGGTCCCTGCGGTGCACAGTCGACCATCACCAGCAACACGGTACCGAGCAGGATCTGTGGCACGAAAAGACACCACCGTTATCGAAGAGATCGAAGTACAAAACCGATGCCACTAGGCCACTGCCAGACACAGGGACTCCCGGCTGCGAGTCTTACAACTGAATTCATCTTAACGGCCACTAACACTTGCTCCTGTATCCTTGCACTCCTTGGGCGGCGGTATGTCACGCACTGGGACGAGTACGAGTAGCCAGACGATAGAGAGCCTTTAACTACGTCCAGCTCCGGATGACGTGCGTTCCGTTCTGTCGGTGCGACAATTCGTTTAGCGAGATATTTATACGCTTCGCTGCGCCTCGGGGAGGATCTTCGGTGCCGAACTCTGCAAGGCTTCGTCCCCAGCCGGCCGCACGGTACATCGCTATCACCACACAGCCCTCCCATCCGATCGCCTCGCAAAACGGTTTCAGACGGGGTACATACACGAAAATACCCGGGTTGCCGTTGTGGACGCTATAGGAGTATTTAGTAGAAAAGAGAGAAACGCGACGAGTCGCTCCGTCACACAGGCACCGGTAACCGGTGTGATCTTTTTTTCGGATTCACTGGCCGCGAAACTTACCGGTCCCAAAACTCCCGCACGCACACCGATGCCCGGACACGCACACACTCGGTCGGCACGTAATGAGAGTGGTACTTGATTATTGTTATTATGGCCGAAGCCGCAGTTCATGAAAGAGTCGCCGCCAGGCGCCGCGATCAAGAGGAGGATCATCGTGTCTGGGGTCGTCTCACCCGTAAAGTCGTCCGAAGATGAGCTTATGAGCCTATGAGTGGCCCATAAGCTGGTGGCATTTTGGCTTGCGGCATGCAGCAGCGAAGTGCGTAGGCATAGGGTGGGCAAAACGGGGCGCTACCCGATGCCATCGATACCGGTTGAGGTTGGTTAGTGGACCGAGTACTGTTTTACTTTTATTTTCACTCGATATATCCTGACGCCGCCGGCGATAAGGGCATTCACGAAGTGTTGCGAAACGGAACGGTGACGATCCGGTGGCGAAATGGTTCGTTAGCGAAGTTGACAAAAGGCGGCAAAATGGCAAACAGGATTGAAATGTTGACTTTATTGTGGAAATAACCGTTGCAGTTGACTCACAGTTCGGATAAGGTTAAATTAAATTGTGCTTCTGGGGAGTTTCGCCTTTTCCGTGATGATCAATTTCTTTAGTTTTTTCTGGTTTTATTGGATTTACCAGAAACATAGAAAATTTCAAAAAGAAATATTCTTATTCACCATCGTGTCTTGAGTATCCAGCGTATTGAAGAGCATAATTTAAGTGTGCAGTATCGAAACAAAGATCAAACCGAATCTAAAAATATAGGGTTTTTGATTTTCTAGTTCATGAAGTTCATAAAAGAGCTTTAAAAATCACATGAAAAATTAAGTTTTTAATAAAATATTTTATTTATCATATTTATTCTATTTTGCCATTATGAGTGAAATACAATTATTGTTCAGATGGTAGCCTCGGGATCTATGGCAACAGCTGATTCTGATACGATAATTTTAAATGACTTTTTTATCCATTTCGGGTGTTTCCTCGGCCACAACTTGGTGAATGTTATTTTTTAAATGCTCCAAAGTTGTATGCATAAATACGATCTTTTGCTTAGACCCCCGAGAAAAAGTTCAACGATGTCAAATCGAATGATCATAATTAATATTTTCTTAGTCCATGTTTTAAACTGCAGGTCAAAAACAATTTGTTATCATTTGACGGTATCGCTCAGAATCGACGGTAGTGGTCCGTAATTTTCGTCTATAAAGCCGACAGCCCATAATTCGCACCATACGGTCATCTTTTCTGGATGGAACGGCCTCCCTTCAATCGATTGATGGTTTTTAGTGCCCCAGATGCTGCAATTTTAGTTGTTAGAATTCACACTTTTATAGTAAGTAGTAAGTAGTAGTTTTCATAATTTTAACACATTACTTTGTTGTTGCATTAATTTGTTTTCAAAAAAGAAAAGACATTCAACTAAAAGTATACCACTCCGGTTGACAGATAAATTTTGGAACTGTAAATTTCTAGGACTGTAATTTAAAAACTACGAAATGGATAACATTGTGCGTTGTGGGATTTCCAGTCACCTTTGCCCAGCTACTCAAAAAAGCTATCATGAGCGACCAGAAAGAATGGCCATAATGGCGCCCGATTCCGCCCGTTTCTGAGAAGCCGATCCATTCATGGGAAAATACCACTTTGTGCTGTGCGTTGTTCAGCCTCCACATGACAAATTATTGCCATCCGATTCAAATGTTCCAATGGAGGAAGGCGTCTCGGCAGCCGATCGTTCGGCGCCTCTAACGGTAGCGATTGGCACCGAAATGGTGGGCAATGTGTGCCTTCGACGTTTAGCGACGTGGAGCCAGAATCAAGTTATCAATTACATTCTGCAGTGCGCGCCACGCAGAGTGTGTCGGGGCACGGCACGGAGAAGAAGATGGATCCTACATTGAAACCAGTTTCGGCCGTGAGGCGTACGAGTGAGCCACTAAATGGGGTCCCCGGTGTGGCGCATCGCAAGGTTCGAACTCGAACCGAGCCAGCCAGGTCTGGCGCGCGCACCACATACTAAGTCGGACCGTAGTGACCTTAAGAAATTATGACTCCAAAGTAGGAAGATACGCCAGCAAGAAGAAGGAGAAAAAGACACCGACGGACGGAAAGGATGTCATCTCCGTTCCGACAATGACATTGTTCTGGAGGTTGTTGTTGGCCGATTGCACCATGGGCAACCTCCAAGACGATCGGCATTGTTGTTAACAGCAGACGACGGCAACTACCGATCTTGTGGCCGATGTTCAGAGCGAACTCCTGGGTGTCCGTGCAATGTTCGACCCCCGGCTGGTGAACTCGCCAAACTCGGCAATGAAGAAATGATTTATTATCTTCCACATAATTGACACCTTCCGAGGTGTTTGCTGATAAAAAATGATTTCTTTCACGTTACAGCATGTGTGTCGTTTAGCGCATTGTTCTCTGTGGGTTGTCTACTTTTGGCAGATCGTTTCTCCCGGTGAGCTCTCAGTGCACGTACGGTACGGTACAGCATCTTGCAGGCCGTTCACCGAATAGGGCAGATGGCTCATGAAGAGAAGCATATAAGAAAGGTCAAAAGTTTCGGCAACTGGATTAACGGCCCCATCGACCTAGAAGCACCGCCCTGCCACAAGACCTGGGCGGGCCTTCAGGAGATAAGACGAGCTAATTATGTCGAATGAGGTGAATGCTAACCCCCTGAACCTGAGCTGTCTTCTTTTCGAATGAAGCTGCACAATGGCGACGGTAGGAATGATTCTATTTTTACAGCGCGCCTCAAATAAGGAAACATATTTTCGATCACATCACATAAATGGTGATGGCCACCGATTCGTGATGGATGCTTTTGAGTGTGTTTGAAGAATGCATGTTTTAAGCGAATCAAATCTTGTGTTTGAACCTCTCAGGAATGTATGCCATTGAGCCCTTGAACTTGAATGGTGAACAAACATACGCTGTCTACGCAAAAATGAAACGAAACATATGGACAAAACCAAGGTTGGCCCTACAATATCTTATCCATCATCCAAATGATGGTTAATGATGATTGTATTTATAATCGCCATTTTAACGAGAAGAGCAGAAAGATCGTTTAAGGAAACACGTCTAACAACAAATCAAGTAAATGTGTATCGTATATGGTGACCCTACAGTGCAGCATGTGAAATATGATGAAATAAACATAAAGTCGGAACGAAGGTCCTTCAATTCCACGTACTCCAAGCTGATCGCCGTATTATTGGCACGATCTTTCACGAACCGTGGAAGATCGCTTGCTGTAACTCATTGGCCACACGAGGATGACATTTCAAAATGGCGTCGGTTGTGATATTTGTTTACTTTGTGTGCCTCCTCAAGCATCTCCTAGAATATTGAGTAAAGGTTCGGTCAAATTGGAACCCATCGTACCACAAGTTGTAGTGGTCAAATGGGATCTTCCTGCTACAGAACTTCCTACCGAGATCACGTTAGGATCGATTGCGAAGGGTGCGCTCGCCAAGGTAGGTAGCTGTCACGACTGTTTAAAAAAATCTCCTTCCGATCAGCCAATCAGTAATCCTGATCTAGTGCGGCGTTGATTCAAATTGACTTGTAACAAATTATGCTTCCAACACATGGGTGCACCGATCCTGGGCACTATTCGTGACGGAGCGCATCATAACATTAATCGTTTTATCCGAGCGCTTCGATCCGACATCGGGGATGCTGGTAGCTCGTAGCGCATAAATCAATGCGGATGTCAATAAATTCATGAGCAGTAATTATGCGCACCACGCTGACATTCAAGCGCAGCAAATTTACGACTGTTTTGGCATGTTAGAGGAGCAACAGATTAAAGAACATAACGTATGTTCGAAGCGTCATCAATTTGTTAATGCCATTAGTGGCATAAGAGTATGCTCAGGCTCGGGACGATCACTGGCACCGTTTCGTTCACCGTCTGTTAAGTTACCAAAGAGTTTGAGTAGAATCGTACCGATGCGTAATGCGCCTTTTCGTATGCAATGGGATTGCATACCCTACAGGCGATTATTGCTCGCACTGGTTCATCTTCTTGAAAGGTTTTTTTGCGCCGGTTGGAGCTTTTACAACCGACACCGGTTTGCAGATCCATTGAAACTCGTTTTCATTCACGATCAAGTTATCGCCTGGGGCGCCGTCCGTTTAAGACCCTGGCGCCGACACCACCTTCGTCATCGAGCGGTCTTCAACAAGTTCAAGTTCGGCCGTCAGACCCGACATAGACCCGGGGCGGACTGAGTATAACGGTCCGCTCCTTTGAAGCAGATGGCGGTTGGTTCCATTAAATTACGTTTTCCATTTATTTCAACCGTTCCGTTTAAGTTATTTACAGCGTGGGGATTGTTTTTGTTCGTTTTTGTTTTGCGTTTTTTCGCAGTGAGTTTCCAGCCTCGGGTTGGGCGGGTTTAATGAAATGCAATGATCGTTTCCTTAATATTGGTAGCCGGACTGGGGGTTGAAGGAACCGTTTCCGGACGGTCTGCCGGGAGCGGATGGGCGTGCTCCGGCTCCGCTGGGTCCTCCCGAAGGATATCCGGCCGATCCACCCGGGGCAGCCGGTCCACCGGAGGGATAGCCGCCCGCACTCGGCGGTCCTCCGCTCGGGTATCCTGCCTGGCCCGCTCCGGTAGGACCTCCAGATGGTCGCGGTCCTCCAGCGCCTGGGCCACTGGCTCCGGACGGGTAGCCACCCGATCCCGTCACCGAGCCAGGGTAGCCTCCGGTCGGTTTACCAGCTCCACCCGGATATCCTGCCTGTCCACCGGCACCGCCGGCTGCTTGCGCCGCGGCCGTGGCCTCGAGTGCCTTGCGGATCTCTTCCGGAATCGGAGGCGGCGTTGGCAGATGGTCTCCCTGCGGTTGGAACCCGTTCTCGTCGGCGATGTACGTCACGGTGATGACCTGTCCGTCCGGTGCGGTGTACGAGTAAGAACCCTGCACACTCTGGATCTCGTTCTCGGAGCCCTTGTTCTTCACCTCGCCCTGCTCCTGCACCTTGATCCCGTTCGCCGTCTCGTAGCTGGGATAGAAACACGGGGCTTAGAAGGGGACACGCCGGCACTGCGAACACTGGGTATACTTGCCTGTACTTGTAGCTTCCATCGCCGTTGTTCATGTTCTCGTACGAGATGATCTCGATCGGCGGTTGACTCGGACCGGCCGGAGCTGCAGGGGCCCCACCAGACCCTCCCCCGAATCCACCCGAACCACCCGGAGCACCGAATCCACCGGACGGTGCACCACCGCCGAAGGATGAGGGAGCTCCACCACCAAATCCACCCGCCGGTGGTCCGTAGGCGGGCGATGGAGGCGTCCCTGGACGCGCTCCTGCCGGAGCTCCCGCTCCCGGTCGGGATCCGGCCCCTCCGAAGCCACCTGCACCCTGCGGGCCACCGAATCCACCGGCTCCAGGTCCGGAGCCACCAAATCCGGAGCCGCCGGCCGTAGGTCCACCGGCCGGTTTGCTACCGAAGCCACCGCCAGCGGGTGAGGGTGCCGTGAGTCCTGGCCCTCCGCCAGACGATGCGGCCCCCGGTGGGGGCAGGTAGTTGTTGTCTAGCCGCGCACACGAACACACCGCCACCAGCGTCGTCGTCAGCAGGATCTACGAAAGGGGCGAAGCGAAGCGGTAAGGACCAGGGCCACGAGCGCCGAGCGATCGAACTGGAACTGGTGTTCTGGAGGACAATCGGCCCGCGGTGACCCAGAAATGGAGAGCTCGGCACAGCGTGAAGATATCGAGTGAGATGGTCACGAAGTTATCATAAAAAGCATAGCGGCCAACGGAGCGTGGCCGAAAAACGCCACTTTGAATTTGAATGCGAACATTGTGCCGCCTGAGAAGCGACTCGAAAGATGGCACACTAAATGGGGAATTGTGTTTCCCAGGCGGCCCGAGTTTCCCAGGCGGGCTCACTGGACCGGTATCCGATCGGAGGTGCTCCGAAGCCGCGTTATCGCGGGCTAGAATGGAGAATTGGCCCACAATTGCACGGCGCATTGTGCAACGCCACTTGCCGATGACAGTTCGTCCCGACCCGCGCTGCGGCTACATTGTCGCATCCACCGACTATCGATTGAGTCCACCAACCAGGCGCCAGTGCTTGGGGAATCGAGAAAAGGCCACATTACCACCCCGAGAAGCCCGGCTTTCGGTGGTGCCGAATTTAGAAGTAGTGCCGGAGACGGGATGGGAACACACTTTCGTGGAGTGCAGTCACGCTTGGTGATGAAATGCTCTGGCACCAAGTAAGGGACCGGCAAGAAGCGTTAGAGCAACATAATTACGTGGCCTGACGGCTCCGTTGGTGGTGAATCTCCATGTGGAGGTTCTTGGGGGCGCTTCGCTCGGTGCTTAACTGATAAACCTTTCATGCTTCTCTGGGAAATGGTTCTTGTGAACTGAATGATCGATCAAGTGGTTGGGTTTTATTAGACCGATTGGTTGACTTTTAAGGCGTCAAAGTTTAGTCTGGAAGCTGTAGACATTTAGTAAACACTTTAGAATTTACGAAATGGGACGCCAGACGCTTGTAGAAAATTGAAAAACTTTATTCAAACTGCACGAAATTTGAAAAGCCCAAAGCCTAAATGACTTTAAGCAGAAATACCATATTTGGGGCTCGAAAAGCCTAGGCGTCGTGCAAGAGAAGCCAATGCAACCACAACGAGTGCCTGTTTGGGGTTGTTTTTTTTCCTAGCGGCAGCATCGGCCGAGCCGGTCCAGGCTATCGAAAAATGTTGACTAGCTGGTTCTTCGGCAAAACGGAAGCTGAAAACTTGTACAACACTTGGTTTCAATAGGAGATCTTCGGAATCCAAAAACCAGTGGACTACCCTACAGATGACATGGCTTCGGGGGGTCTTGAATTTCAGAACTATCTTCAAATTGGGCAACAAGACCGATATTGCACTGCAACATAGTTAACGTGCGACCGTGAGACACTTTACTGTCGGTCAGCCACGATCAATCACCAGAGCAGCTAGATGGGCTTCTTCTCCCGCGGCGTAGGTCAAGCAGATCAGAATGTTGCTGAGGATTGGCACTCCTTCAATGATGGGATGCTGTTGGTTGGGTGCCCACGATCAGACATTGGAGCACAGTACCGTACAGTAGCGGATGATGCTTTAACCCCGCATAACTCCCGGCTCCAGGTCTGGCTTGACTTTTAGTGCCGACGATCGTGCATCGTGTTCCGCGACGCGTGAGCACTTCGGTGACCTTTCCAACAGGCACAACAGGTACACGAAAAAGGGGAACTAGGTTAGCGCAAGAATATGCATCCTCGCGCATCCTGAGGGTTCTGGCCTGATGTTGAGCTCCCAGCATGGCGACCGATGGGCGTTTAGCAGGTTTATAGCTCCGTTTGTTCCTTACATAATAACGGTCGGCTGTTGTGTTTGGGGCACAGTGGTACATCGATCGCTTCAGGGAAGGATGTTTTGTGTGGGTCGCCGACACCCCGACAACTCGAGACAAGTCTTGAGTAGCCGCCTTTCACCCGATCGGGCATTCATTCGCATCGCCATTTTTTCCGTTTTTTATCACCGATCACTAATCTACTCCTACTCCTGGGCAGCGTTCCACCAGCACCCAGCGTTCGTGCATTTAATCGATAGCGCCAGCTGCTTGACCCCCGGGGACGCACATTCCCATCGGTGTGCTTCCATCAGCAATCTCTGCAGTTTACTTAATGCACTTCTCCATCTCTGGCTGCCTTCAGCCAAACATCGGGCGCTGCAACCGCCAATCAGTCCGGGGCTTTGCGCCCGCGTCCGAAAATTGCATCACAAATCATCACCCGGTTTGTGCGCCCTGGGGATCCTGGCGCGGCCTGGCAGGCTGAAAAATAGGGTCACCGCGCGCGCGAGACGACCTTTATGATTGGCTGGCTTTCGGGTGGCCTTCTTTGCATCGACCGGGCTGCAGCTCGACCGGTGGATCGTTTTCTATCATTACAATCAATTAAAGTTAAAGATCCACCGACGACGACGGCCGGGTGTCGACGGGTGCGCACGTGATCGCCCGTGATCGGGGATCCTCTCCCAGGAAAGGATAATTATAAGTGGCCAGGCACCCGGCCAGTGTCGCAACACGCAAGCCGCAATCGCAATGAACTCGTCAATCGTTTCCCAATCGTTTCCCACCCGGGGCGGTCAATCATAATGATCTCACGCCTCACCGTTCGGCCAATAATGCCGAGCCAGCATAAACATGACACCGATCGGGACCCACGGTGGTGCCGTGCTGGAGGTGAGAAGTATTCTATCAATTGGCAGACGAATCATCGAACATCGATGACGGTAATGAACGGCTTCGATGGTGCGATTAGAGTCATGATGGGACATGATGAGCCGGTGCTACCATATCATCGCCAGAATTGCCCGTAATGACAATGGAAGGGATAGGGAATTATGAACATATTTATGTGCCATGAACATAACTGGGTTATGTCCTTTGGAAACGATTCGACAAATGTCAAACGCAACCAAGAGTTGGTTGAGTCGTTTGTGGTGAAATTTTTCAGAGCTTTGAAACCAACTGAACTCATACTTCAATCGGCTTAAGCCAATGTTCACTGGCAGCTGATTTGGCGATCAAAATGTGGCTCTAGTTTCAAGTCGTTCTTTTCAGAGCACTGTGAGGCTATTCCGATGGACTAATTCAACATCAAACCTGACACGCGCACTTTGCTTTCGAAACATTGCCTACCAATGAACGGCGATTCACAGAAATTGGGTTCACTTACAATTTTCATGATGATCAGCGGGCAGGGCACACGCAGAGAGTAAATATTTCGTATCACAGACAGTGGGACAGTGTTGCACTTGTGCATGCAACGGGGAACCTACTGCACCACGGTGCAACGGCAAGGACGACACGACACGAGCACCGAGATCAGGCACCGAGCTGGCTGGATGACACACTCCACAGTAGGAAGAGGCACAGATCCGAATGTGTTACTCCGAACGGTAAGTTCTGCTTTATATATAATCCTCTTCACTCTACACTCCACGACTACCCTCGATTGTTTATGCACCATCGGGCGCTTGTTGGGGGTTCGCTGCGATGCTTCTTGCAAAAATCTCTCTTACTCTGGCGCACTCGTGTGACCGTGGCCGGCGCGTTCTGTGCGAGTAGGAGAGGGACGTAGCCGGCACTCGTAGCATCAGTTCGGTACTTTGCCACTAAATTGATACCACGCTCATCGGTTGGGGTCCCCGCCAGCTGGCCAGAGCGGGACGCTGCGCTCGGTGACCGAAATCGAACGGAAAAAAGAAAGGAATAGCTAGTAGGGTAACATAATTGCAAAAATCGTGAATGAACTTAATAGACCAAATTCAACGAGGCGGTGCGAAAAACGAGAACCAAAGCACTGAGGTCAGTCGAATGCCTAATTTCTTGAAAATGTGATTAGGAGCTTGTTTTGCGGTAAAATTGGAATGGACATCCCAAAGGCAAACTTATTATTTGTTTATTTTTTCAACATCTTATTTTGTTCTATAGAACAATGCACTCATTAGAATATTTTACAGAGAAACTCACGGTAACAGTTTAATTCATAGAAAATAAAAAACGAGAACTAGTTAATATTGGGAAAAAGAAATCCATTATTTTCTCGGTTTTCATGGCTTTAATGATCGATGTCTCGTAAAGTATCGATCGTACAGTTTCAAGTTTACTCTCATTTTCAAGCTGACAATTGAAACTTACAAAATTGCTTTCACTGTTTTTGTTTTTTTGTTATTTGTTATTTGCGTTTGTTTGTTTTGTTCGTTCAGGGTACAAAATATATACGCCAACAAAGAGCAAATTCGGTTCAATTTTTCTTAGATAAAGACGAAAATGCAAACCAGGTCGCTGAAATTGTGATTAGTGTTTATGGTTCCGATACTGTAACAGCTAACCACTGTAGCCGTCGTCGAAAATATCGATAAAATCTCAGAAACAATAAAAGTTGCGAAGTTGTGGCCAAACGGAATAAAATCGACCCATTTCTTAAACGGATAGTGACTGGAGATGAGAAATAGCTTCCTGAGTGAAAGGAAATTGAAATCAAGACAAAATTGCCAAAAAAGATTGCTATAGTTTTTCGCTAATAATATTTCTTTAAGAGAGGCATTATGAAGCTACCTTTGAAAAGGTAATAAATTTACCAACAAAACGGTGCATATTTGACGTATATAAAGAGTTGAAATTCACGAAAAAAATATTGGATTTCTTTTTCCCCAACCCAATATTTGAAATTGCTAAAGTCTATCGAATCATTTCGAAAATCAGATTTGAACAAATAGAAACAATTATGTTCATTCATATTTTTGATAACCGTACAGTTTCTGCAGCACTTAAAGATATTGATGTTAGAATAGTGTTAGTACAATACGCTGTAATCGATTGCAATAAATTAGTTTGCCGACGAGAGGCTGCAGGTGTATCCAATCAACCACAATCCGATACATCCGATCCGATGCGCGTTTGTTAATTTGTCAACCAACAATGAACCGTTGGCTTCCGCTAGCACCACAAAGAGTTTCCGAACATGGATAACACAACTGATCGCTGAGGCGAGGCTGACAGGTTTCAGCGACCGGCTTCCAGAAAGGAGCCTCACCGTATTCTTGCCGTTCCTGACTAGGGCAGCAGGGCCTGAAGCGGACCTTTTCGGGCTTCGAAAGGCTATTTATTCCCCTTTCGAGCGATCGTCGCTAGATCGTCGTTATGCTAATGAGTCGAGGGATTCATTGTGACCGCGGCATCCAGTACCGATCAACGTTCGATCAACAATAACTCTCGTGAGCATTATGATTTTGACGGCTCGATAAGCCGAAAGAATGGGTCTCGGATGGCAATCGCAGGAGTGAAAGGACATCAGCAAAATGGGGATTATTACACCTTAGAGCAGCATCTTCTCAGCTGCGGCATCCATGGGAACTAAACGGAAGCCCGTCCGCCGATCGGAAAACATCGCTCAGGTAAACGAAACATTACACGGAGTCAGCATAGGGCCCTGGCTGCTGCAAAGAACGCGCGGTCCAGTAATGCACCCAATTGTGACGCACTTTCAACAATCGATCGAGATTCGAGAGGTGGAGATCGATTGATCGTTCGATTTCCTGTCGATCGAACAGGTGTTGCTGGTGCCGGACAGACCCCGAATGCAATCGCCAGGCACTGGGCGAGCCAGGTGTGTTCTTCGGCCGTCGATCGTCTCTGCTCTGATTTTGCGCCATCTTCGCCAAATCGGATCGGTATGCAAACGATTGCCATTCGGTTCGATTGTCGCGATTGCCCAATCGCTTCGTTTCGCTCACAGACCCCGCCGGTGTTGCGACTTGTTGCAATTTCTGCCGATTTGGAGCAACATATTAGAACGGGTTGGTCGGTTCGATCGCATGGCGGTACAGCGCATTGGCAAAGCATTGACACCAGGGGCCAATATTTATCGCCCGGTATGAGCGATATTATTGCCACCCCGTCGGGGATCGTTATCGGATCGGATCGAGGGTCGTTTCGAAGTCGGCCGGGCCTTGTTGCGTGCCGGGAGTCCCACACAGTCCCACTGAAGATGGCACACCACGGGTTGACCTACATTAAAGCACCATGTTGGCGAATGGAGCACTGGAGCCGAACATTGAGAGCCAATCGAAATCAGATTTCGATGCTCTGCGATCTGCGCTGACATTTGGACCAAGAACCAGACGAAGCGAAGGCAGTCAAAAGGCAGTTTACGATTGATGCTATAATTGCGGAACGCTCACGCTCGAGGGCGTCGAGGTGCGTTTGATAGGATAATTATTTAATTGATTACCAAGTAAGGATGTGTGGGGTCGCAAGGAAAGCGAGGTTTGTCAGCAGACTTCCGTCAGACTCGCGGTTGCACGCGAACTCGCGTTTCCTGGGCACCCGGTAATTGCTGACGATTGATGTGGCTTTAGGCTTTAGGCAGTGCGATTATGTTGTTCCCTCGCAATGACCGTTTATGCCGCAATATGTTCTACCAATATCTTGCCCCCTTCCTGACTTTGAGCGGAACGATTTGAAGATTCGACCCATAAAACGAGATAAATTACACTAAATTGCGAAGATGGCTATAAAGGAGTTTGTGTCCTTGCGCTTGCTCAGCTAGTTCTTTGGGCTGTTTCCGGTTCATTGCGGGCGCATATGAATAATTTGTAGATTATTGTATTAAAAACCCCCCACCACGCCGCAAAGGCCGCTGGCTAGGCTGACGGCGCAACAAAACCCAGGCCACCATCATCGGGCAGCATCAGCATCGCGTAAATGTTAAGTGGAAGAAATAAAACAAAAGCCCCCCAATCGCACCGTAATTACTCCCGTGTACGCTACATTTGAAGTAGCTAGTGGCCGCTTCAAGACCGCCGGAGCATCACGCTTCGAACAGTCATTAATTTTGACGTTACACGATCGGAACCGGAGAGCTGACCGGACCACGGCATCGGTGGCCCGCCACCGGAGGGTATGTTTTATTGACGGCACGACACGGCTTAATCTTTGGCAAAGTGGTGCAGCCCCCCCGATGGAACCGAGGTGCCCGAGAATCCGCGCTCATAAATGCATTATCTTCGTCCATCAAGGATGAGCCAAGGCATGAGCGGGGCAAAGGATCCTCACTCGAGATGACACACCAAGCAAGCCCTTTCACCGGAGCCCGGGCCCAAGGTAGTGTCACGTACGCGTGTGTTACTAAACGCTCACCGCAGTCGCCGAGTGTGACAAAGCGTGATGAGCGTGAAGAAGTGGATATGCAGTTCGCGCTGCAACGAGTGCACCATTAGTCAACGATCCCGGAGCCCGGCGGAAGAATTGATTTTAACGAATAAACGTCACAGTAATAAACGCCAGAGGCAGAGCAGAGCATTAGGGGTTGGGATTGGAACGGCCGCGTCATTGCACCGGGGGAAGCCGATCTGATGCCGATCACATGCCCCCGGGTACCCTTGGCAAGTCTTCATTCATCACCGAGGATGCGTTTCTCGGCCCAAATACGCCGCGCGGAGAGTGGCTCTAACGTTTTGCTCTAAACTCGCGCGGGCCAGGGCTGCCGTCTTTGCCCCACTCGGTATGCTCTCAGCGAATGTGTTTTGTTTCTCGTTCGCCATTTTCGTTCGCCTTTGCTTGCCAGTAATAAGATCACCTTGGCAAGATCGATCGTCAAGCGTGTGTGCGCACACGCCGCGCGCTTGTTATTACAATCTTATTATAGGGGATCTCATCCCGCCGACCCACGAGCTTTCTGGTGCGGTACTGTCACTTTTCCCCCCTAGAACCCGAGGCGGCCCGCACGGCGACCTTGGCTCTGAAAACGGAAAGGCCACAGGTTGACAAGATTACGGGTTGCAGCCACGGCGGTGGCTTCTTCGACGTTTGTTCGATGCGTAAAAATAGATTCGCGGGCCCATCGCCGGAGAGGTGCACGATGGACGCAGATATGCAAACGGCGTGTGTAGGCGCAACTGCAACGCCGAGTCGGAAGTGTCCTTACGGCGGTGGTTGGGTTCCCCAGCGATCGGGCAGAACAAATGAGTTGACATTTGATGCCTTCATTTGGGGTCGCCTTTTTGGCTGTCATCGGCGCAGGGAAAAAAGGTCGACCTCAGAGATTGATGCACGTTTGTCCCACATTCCCATTGTCTGCTATTATCAAGCCCAAATTTCAGCATCGATTTGGCGAGCTGTTTTTTTCCCCTAATTGATCACTTTACATTCGCCCCTACCCATGAAATCGGCCATTTGGATTAATTTTTATGATTTTGAGTGCACGGATGGGTTGCCCATTCACTTGGCCATTAAATAATATTTTTGGAGTTACGCGATGCATTAATCGACTCGAGGACGGGCGAACTCGCCAGAACTTCGGAATAAATCATTCCCCACTCAGCAAGGTATTTATAGAGTGAACCGCGCCTAGGCCTGAGCCTCAAAAAAGTGACAGTGAAATGTGAGAAGCACCACCAGGTCGACCCATCGGCGCCGAATCGAAGATGAGCGGCTTGTAACGGGTGCCTTATGGGACACACGCGGATTGCACCACCGTTTTCCACGGGACCGCTTTTTATGGCGCGTTATCATCATGACGGGTGAAGGGATACCATTCGATATGGCTGCGCATTGCGATCCGATCGTTTAGCCAGCCAGTTCAAGAAGGTTAATTTTTCGAACATAAATTTTGTACAACACCCCGATTGTTTTCGTTTTTTTTTACCCCATCCTTCCAGAACTACGCGGACTCGTTAGTCTTGCTGCCCATTCACTTGGGCTACGTTGCAGTGCAGTGATGTAAATTTGTGGCCGCTGTCCGCGCGCGAGACTTCGCAGTGAATTATTTTAAGCCACTCGTTAGACGATCCTCGTGTCGTTGCTGTGGTGACCGCGAGCGCGAGGAATCGCGCGACGTCGAATGACACGATCTCGATGTGCACTCGTGATGATTGCCACTGCCCGTGATTAGCCGAGGCGACCGACGGTGCCAGCTGATCGTGGACCGATTTTCCACATTACAACAATGTTACCCCGGGGGACGCATGCATTGGGGTAGGTGGGGACGGGGAATTGAGAATCGGATCTCGTGTTTGGCGCACGTTTTGCAGTTGATTCATCTTCGCGTGCTGCTGGCGGTGGGAAGCAGGTGTTTGAACCGCAAAGGGCAAACCGGAACTATTTATGCTTGTAACTTATGTTGGCGCTGAAACGTTGTTTGCTTAATAGGCAGTACGGGGACGATTCGATGATGACTGTCGCCCGGATACATGGATACCCATTGTAAAGTGTTTACTCGTTCGTAGAGTCTTAGGATTAATACAGTAAATAGTGCTTGATGTTGGGTTCGGAAAACTGATAAAAAATATAAATAAATCAAACGGTATTTATCATCGCGTGTATGTTTTCGAAGTTAATTAAAAAGCTCACCATTCCAGTAATTAGTCACCGGTTCGAATATTTAGCATAACATGAAGACATTTTATAAAAACGGTCCAGTCCGTACCTAAAAATGGAAATGAAGACATTTAATCTAATGGCGAAAATTATTGCTCTTCCTTTAGTCATTTACGCAACATGTGATAGTGAGACATTGCAGTAAATTTTACAAATATTGTCACACGGTGTCATATGGCTTTATTTCAATAGAAAGCCCTTTTTACTTATTTTAGAATTTACGGCCTGACCGAGTTTTTGTCAATTGAGCTACTTTTAAATAAAAATTCTAACAGATTTCTAAAACAAATTTCGCTGAAAGATAAAAGTAGAAGTTCACATTGAAATCCGGTATGATCGATGAACGGTTGAACGATCGAGCTTTGAAAAGCTTTCCAGGAAAGCTCGCGAAGCTTGCGTACAATATTGCATCCACAACTTATTGAAAGGGTTTTCCACCGGTACCGCTACGCTACGAAAACAATAGATTAAATTTAAAACTACTTATTTATTGGGAATGTACATTGCGCTAGAATGAACTATGTGAATGTGAAACTATACTCTAATGGAGACGAAAGACGATAGGATTATTTTATTTATTTATTTATTATTTATTATTTATTTAATTATTTAGAAAAACAAAATCAACGGGCAACGTATCCTAATTTACAAATACAATTTGCGAAACGAGCGCAGAAACTGTTAATCAAAATTTAAAGGGAATATAGACGAGTACAAGAGTTAAACAGTAGCATGGATGAAACAATTACTAAGAAGACATGAAAGGAAAAACATGTTAATATTTAAGAACGTGGGAAATCGTTTATCAAGTAGTAACAGTGAATATTGCAAAATCCGAGTTTGGAATTCAATTTAAAGAAAACGAGATACAGGAACAAAAGATGTCGTCTAACATTTTCTGCAATTCGTTAATGGTATGGTTTTAAAACGTTGAATCAGCCGATAGTTAATTGTCGATTGATATTATGGTGATATTACTGAAATACACGTACGGATCTAATGAAAGGGAAAACACTTAATTTTCACCACTCGAATTAATCCAAACAACGAGAATATCTGTTCCAAGAACTATGGTTCTTTATTTGCAATCAATTTACTCGCGAAAAAGATAAAAATATAAATTCTACATCTATATACAGAAAAAAGATCGTCGAGAAGGCCCAAAAATGTTCGGTACATTAGACTGGCGTTGATAAGTTTGGCTCGTCATTTGCTGTTTCGTAGTTCTCGTTTCCGGTGCGGATGCGGACTGACTCGTTGTAGTTTAAGCTGAAATTGAAAGATACCAAAACGTGCACCGTACAAACGTACACATACACCTGGACACACAAGGCGCAGTCAGTGGCAGTCTGGGCAGGTTCGTCGCTTGCACGCGTATCGAAGTCTATCGGCTAATGAATCGCAATTACGATGTGTCAAGTCGTTGGAGCGACATAAACAAAAGCATAACCGACCGGTGCCGACGGCGATCAATCACGAAAACAAACAGTTTACATTGTTTCTGAATGTTTCGGGCTGCGAATGCGATCGAAATCAATTTGCATATTAATTGCACATTTTAGCGAACTGATCCCATGAGACGTTGGCCACGTTGGCGTCGGGGGGTGGTGGTCGTTGGGGTGAGGTGTGACAGTGAAAAGAGATTTACAACCCGTACGATCGCGGCTGTATCGCGTGAATGCATCGACCGTACTTGGACTGAATGGATCGATTGCACCGTCCATGGAGGTTGGATTGCATAAAACGTGTGGCGTCTGTGAATGGGGGGACGGAACACGTTACGGAGAGTTGCCGGATGCATATGTTGTTGGGCGTCTGTTGCTGGCGCTCGCTGGAATCGCTCTATTGTTTCGCAGTGTCATCCTTCCGAGACGCGCTGGTTGGTCAATGCAAGGGCCAATGCACGAGTCGGTGGTTTACCTGCTGTTTAGTCTTTGGGTTAGGGCTTCTTTTGGGGGGATTTGGGCCGATGATGACGAAATCCGGGAAACAGCGGGCCACAGTATCCGGGCCGCTAGCCGAATCGGTTGTAGTTTTGCCCGGCACCGGTGGGCAGCTGATGGCCAGTCTGGAAGCGGGGCTGGTTGTAGGCAGCGTTGAACTGTGCCGAAACGGGCTGCGTTTGGGCGATGAGAGCAAGCGACTTCTGGATTGCCTCCGGGATTGGTGGTGGCGTCGGCAGGTGAGCTCCTTCGGCACGGAACCCTGCCGGAGGTAGGAAGGTATCGAATGGGAGTCGGGTGAGGTTTGTGTGCCCTGGAGGGCACCGTCTCAGGCTTACCGTTCTCATCCGCTATGTAGGTCACCGTGATGAGCTGTCCTTCGGGTGAGGTGTAAGAGTACGAACCCTGCACCGATTGGGCCTCGAGGTCCTTGAGGCCAGCATTTTTCAGATACCCCTGGGCCTGCTGCTGTTGGCCGTCGCCCGTCGTGTATGCATAGGAGTACGATCCGTCGTACGCAACGTCGTTGCTGTAGGACGTGATGGGCACGAACGGTCGGATCGGGTTCGCGAAGGGTTGCTGCTGAAGAATATGGGTTAACCCGAATGATGAAAGAAGTTCCAATTTCGGTTATAAATCAATTTACACTATCTTGATGGAGCTGCAATCTGAGGAATGGTTCACTAAACCGTACCTGGAGCCTTTGGCTAAACTGGTTGGGATTGGGCGGCGGCAGAAGGGGCGCCCGAAGGGCTTGCGCCTGGCGTTGGAAATGCTGCTGGGACTGGTGCTGTTGTTGCTGCTGTTGCTGCTGGTTCACCAGTCGTTGCCCAGCTGCCGCGTTTCGGTTAAAGCTGGCCGCATTTTGGTTATAGTTGTTCGTCGAATATTGGTTCTGGACCTGCGCTGAGACACAGGCGAGCACCGTGAGTGTCAGCGAAATCTAGCGAGACGCAGAAACAGGGGTAAATGGAGCGCAATGTCAGCGCAGCGATCCTCATCCGATCGATCCTCTTTTTACCGTGATTGTGAATGTTGCCATCCTCGCTGCAGGATGCGTTAACAAGCAGCAACAACTAACTGCCTTTTGTTGAACAAATAAATAAAACTACACTCTGAATTTTGCTTGCGCCGAAGGTTTGCTTGAAAACGATCACCAAGCACCACCTGTCATCGTTCGTTTGATATTTCGTTTGAAGCAGATGGATCGATAATCTTCACTACCCGAACGTCGCTGGCCAACTATCGCCGGTGCTGCCTTCGGCTATTTTATTTATACGAATTATGCTCTAGCTGGCCTGGCGAGCCAAGCGTGTGCTGGGACACTCACAAAAAAAGCGCGACAAACAAACAAGAGATGGGAAAAGAAACATTACACGAAAATGCGGTTCACTAATCACAATGGGGGTCCGCGTGAAGCCGCACGGCTGGGTTCACGAAACGGACAGTAGAACCCCCGGTTGGGACAGAGGGCCAGAGGCGGGCGGAGTATGTGAGAACAATCAGAATGGTTCGAGCGGGGGTCGAAAGATGGTGGCCCCAGGCTCCAGAGAGAGAGAGAGAGCGAAATGGTAGATTACCAAAATCGTCCAACGGCAGCATAGAACTGGCTGGTGGGGCGCGCATCTTTATGTCGTACGTCCGAACGTCATTAGGATTGGTTTGAAGCCACGGGGGTTTCTTCTGAAGATGGGATTAATAAATTTGCACCTTGTTTGGTGTGAACAGTGCCGTGCAAAATACATTCCTCTTTTCTTAGCGGCCACTTCACTGTTTTTAATAGTATATCGTTTTGGTAATTATAGATTGATTGTTACTCTTACTCGAACTTATTAGTCCTGTTCGCCTAAAAATCCCCTTGCTGCCCCAAAATCCCTTTCTTCTGCGGCGTCTCTGTAGCTGTTGCTTTCTGTAACGTTGTGTCTTTACGGGTGGCATTGTTGGTCTAATTTGGATACTTTTTCTTGATGCTGGATTTCCGTCGCATAAAATAAACTGATTCTAAACTGCAACATGGAGCTTGTTTTTTAAACGCACTGTCCACAGTTGTGGCATGGCTTGGAAGGGATTCGAAAAAGTGCCTAAAACCGTTTACGGAAAAACGATCGTTTCCCGCCCCAGCAACACACGCAATTCTTGAGGTCCGAACCGAACGCACCTACACCACTACGGCAACATAACACCCTGACACCACATCTCAGTCGCGCGCTTCATGAGTTTCGATCGGAGCCTAAGGTGTCCGCCAGGAATCCCTCCCACCGTGGCTGGCTGGCCGATGAAGAAAGGCAGGGCACAAGAAAAAAACAGGAGAAGAGCCACCGGCACCGGCAACAAAGCCGTTCGTCTTCACCGGTCCATTGCGTTTCGGTGCGCGATTGCTGAATCAGCTGGTCCAAGGTTTTGCGGTCTCGGTCCCGGGCAGAAGTCACGAGCATCCGTCAGCAAAAACCGACTTCCATCAGTCATCTTGGGGCGAGTCAAGAATGCCCTGCCCGTCTTCAAATGTGTCTCCGGTGGACGGTTGCGTGATTGCGAAGAACAACCTTCGCGGCATTGTTTCTGGCGCGGCCCCAGAGGGATGCAGATCGTCGGTGTGGTGTCGGAGATAAATGTGGGTTACTGTGACGCCACGCCTGTGCGAACGGTATCGATTTCAGGAGGTCCGAAAGGCCACCCACCTTCATAGCACCTACGCGGGATTGACTTTACATTGTAGCCTCCGGTTTGAACCGGGAATGGGGTGGCGGAGCAGCTATGCTCGGATTTGGCCGGAGAAGCAAAAATATGTACCCATCATCATAAAAGGTTCGTGCATCGAAAAGGGTAAGGTGTGTAGGGAAATCGCTGTAGGGTTGGATCGTAGATTCCGACCCCAAAACTGACAGCGTGACGATCAAGGATGGATCTGATTTTTCTAGATCGGCTGTACCAGATATGGTTTTATACAGCGCCCCCCCCCAAAACTGACAGAAAGACATTAAATTTCTGTACGTATCTAAGCCCATTCTAAACATCTTGTTGAGTGATTAAATAGTTATGTCAATCATTTATTCAGAATAATTTTTTATGAGCAGATTTGTGGAGAGACAATGCTTGGTTTAACTTCCTCGTGATGTTTTCATCACACCGTATCTCATTTTCGTGAACATTTTGACACAATTTCGGTCATGAGACTTCTGGACTATTCGCTAAACTCCAGAGACTGCTCCGTGGACACCTTTTACAGAAGAATGGAAACGAAGAATGTGTTAAAGGCTATTCTCAAAAAGATCTATTTAGACCGTTTCAAAAAAGGGAACAAACGTAGCCATAGATTAGGAACTGTTAGGCACACAGTGTAGGAACTATTTTTAAGGCATTTGCATTTAGAGGAGTAAGAAAAGGTTCACGATATTTTATGGCCACAGAATTTAAATCCAGCTTTCTGTTCAACTCTGTCAATGAAAGCAAAAGCAAATGGATAACTGTAAGACAGACGCTACAGAAGCTGCTAGTAGATTCGTATCGTGTTTCACGACTGATTCGCGCTAACATTGTAGTGACTTGCTTCAATGCTTGGTCATTTGTCAGCACGGAATTAGCAAAGTATCGCTTAAACAAACAATCAAAAAGGTAGCTTCTGGAGAGGAAAAACACCGTAATAGCTATCAATTACTCGTCCTGCGCGGTAATCAGCACTCCACCGGCCCGAGAGGGCTGAGTTATTGCTACCCCTTGGTACCGATGTAATTTAGCGAACACGAATCGCCCACGGGGCGCCGCCATTCTATCACTCGTCCTACCACCACCGTGCATAGATCAATGTCGAAAGGGTGCCGAAGTCTTTGTTTTGCATGGCATAAATGTGATGGTGGCGATATTTCTGTTGGATCCGATCCCAACCGGTGCTGCAGCCCGTGAACGATGGCCGGTGTCTGTAGGTTCAATGTCAACCAACCGGCGGACTGTTAGCGGAGTTGTTACAAAATTTTGGCATATAAAACATGGACGGGAAAAGGTCATCAGCCCCCCGGGCACCGTCTGAAGATTCTTTCAATTACGTTCGCTGTTCGGAGTCTTCTTCGAGTCAACCCGAAGACCCTTGGTACGGTTGGTCGAGGAACATAAGGTGAAGCAAAGTGGAATACCGGCTGCATAAATCAAAATCCGTATCTGGCGGGCCACTATGCTGCGGGAACATCATAATCAACTGGTTCCATTGTGCGCGTGGCGTTAAGAGAGAATATAAAGTTCACCGAACGAAAGGTGTTAGAAAGGTGCGTAGCAATGAAGGTCAAGTGCAGAGAAAAAGTCATCTTCTGTAACCGTTTCGGAATGCTGAATGCTGGGATTCATCTTGATTGGGAAGATTATTTGGTGATGTGCTCCGATGTCATCATCCTGTTCGATACGATCGTCTTCAAAATCGTTCGAAATGTCATGTATTAAATTTATTCGGGACTTGACTCCCTTACCGAAGTCTTTTGTGTTGAAAAGGCAGTCTGTATTCTTTCATCTTAATCAAGCTAATACAATCGCCGGAAGGCTCAATCACTGTAGGTGCTATACTCGGTACGCCCAAACGTCACGGCGCAATCGCAAAGCCCGATGACATTTGATCGATAAAGTGCGAAAATTAATTTGTCATCGGCAGTACTTGAACTGGCAGGAGGAGATCGAATTCCGTACACTCCCTGTTCGTCTTCCGTACATGGGCAACATACTCAGAGCGTTGCGCCATTAGCCGCTCACCTCGTGAGCACTTTAATAAAATCGATCGTGCCTTAATACATCATCATTGCCGCTCGGTGCGCTCCCTATCATCATCGTCATCGCCATGCTCGTCACGTTGTTGCCGAACGTTCCGTTATTCATCTTCCAAATTAAATGACAAATTGTAGCTCGGCCTGACTCGGCGGCAATCAACCAGCCCCCAATCCTCAAACTGCCATCCATAGGTCATTCTTGGGGGCTACATTCTTGGGTACTTTCATGCCGGGATGCCGGGGTTCAAAAATATCACTCTCAAATATCATACCTGGAGGATGTAAGATCGCAAAGATAATGCACAACATAAATTTGTGCAGGACCCGGCCCGGCTGCAATAGGTGAGCACTCGGCGCTTGGGAGATGAGTTATGGTTACAACGAAACCAAAAGTAATCGCATTCTGAGCCCGTTCAGCCCGGGCTACGAGAATGCAGGGTTTGCCAACAGGAAAAAAGAGGAATCGTTTCTCACGCTTCATGGCGGCTGAATGGCGTTTGAACAAGGGAACATCCCAGCCAAGTCGCCGAAATGCGGTGCGAATGAATAGAGTTTCTGGTGTAAGGATGGGTGTAGTATTCGTATCGTGTTTCGTGGCGGCGTGTTTGACTCTGCTACCAAATTAGACGAGCAGATCGAACGGCCACGATAGTTACTAATTTATTGTAGGTCATTTGGGAAACAAAATGAGCCATGCGGGATATTGCGGGATATTAAATATTGCCAAATGTGCGATCAGCATCAACAGATTTCCAGCTACTTGAAAAGGTTTACCGTTAATTGTAGACTGACTCGGGGTGCTGAATGCAATCTTCAACGCCCTCCGTTGTACTTCAACATTTCAGCAAAATAACGAAAACAGCTATCACGCCCGGTAGCGTAATTTGGTAGCGTAATAATATGCTGTACAGCAAAAGCAGGTATTTTAGATAAATAGGCTAATCGCATGCAATCATAAGTTCTTTTGGTGCTTTAGGCATTTGATTGCGGATCAAAAGAACTAAAGAAGGAGAAACATTGAGTTTAAACGCAATTTCAATTAAAGGCTTGCGGTGTTGTAAATTACAATAAAAGATACGGTCAAAACTCAGTGTTGCCAGCGATTGGCAGCTATGCAACAAAGTTTTCCGATGCAGTTTAATGTGTAGCTTCGTGATATTTATGAAAGCTATATTTTCGACACCCGTGCCATCGGCAAAAGGCTCGATGAAGGCTCTACTGCATCTGCCGAATGCTCCCACATAAAAGCCTTTGCCTTTCGAAGTCAGCGGGGTTAAGTGTTACGATCCAGTTGTTGAGCCGTTCGAGATGTTACGTAGAACATCGGACCTAGATAGTGGTTTTCGGACATCACGTTGTGCTTAATCGTGGCCCACCTTCTACTGGAACCTGCAGCGGTTAGGCAGCATCCGTGCTTGGCAAGGTGTGAAACGACTTCTGGTATAATACAATTACTCTATTCAGCAACGAGGTGCAGACGATAACAATCGCGATGGTAGAATAGTAGTATGAAGTACGGGAAAATGTTTCAATCGATCATTTGGTTCGTAAATCCGTTTTCTTACGGCTTATTACCTTTAGTGGAATATTTCTGCGCTTCAGCCAGGATTTTATGAAATATCAGTGTTCTTCATTTTTGCGAGAAATTCAAACTTTTACTCAAGATGTTTCTCTTCTTCTCCAGACCTTAATTTCTTATGAAATATGAGGAAGTTTTCCAATGCAAAAATAACGTGGTATTCGCTTGGTGCCAGGTCAGGATTATATGGTGAATGCATTGCAACTTCCCAAACAAGCTCCCGGAGTTTCTGGCGAGTCATCACGCGCTCTTGCGTTGTCTTGATCTAACACAACAACTCTTCTGCTGGCCATTTCTGGTCGTCTTAAGTTAATCGTTAGCTTCGGTTCTACACAGCAGAGTTCTGAATTTAGTGTTTCACCAAACGAAAGCAACTCATAACAAATGATGACTTTCAAGTCCCGCCAAATACACAATAGAACCTTCCTGGCCGTTAGTCCTGGTTTGGCCATCGTTAACGCTGCGTAACCACCTTATCATCGAACTTCTCTTTGAATTCAGCTTTCGAAAAATGTTTCAAAATCATTTTATGGACGATCTTTTATTCCTGGACGATGCTACGACTAGTAATATGCCGAGCAACTTCGAATATTTCTGTGATTTTATCAACATTTTCGACGACGAGCCTATGCTAGATTCATCTTTAACGTTCAAAATAACTGAAACGAATCGACGAAACCAACATTTCTCGTAACTAGCGGCCACTGTAACATCGTTGGTATTTTAATACGCAAACTTTAATAAGACAAAAGATTTGCGATCCGTTAACTTAACACGAAATAAAATAATAATAAAATAATTATAAACTGTTTACGTCCTTGCAGAAGGTCAACCTTGAAATACACAACCATATCAACAAACAAACCACCACCAAACCTTTCCTAGTTATTCGACGATGCTGGCTTATCATGTGAACTGACAATCTAATTTCACCGTTTCATCCGTTTCAATTGGAAACCCTATTTGAACCCTGGGAAGCGCCTTGGCATCAAATAAGAAACTTTGCTCACATGGTTCAATCCCTGACGGTCTAGTCGGTCACACTCCGTTCAGCCGAAGGATCGCCAGAGGCGTGCCCGCGTCACACTTATGCAATTTTGCACCAGTTTTATGCCCCAGTGATTGCCCGCCAGCCGCCAGCGGTAATCCCAATCCTTCGGCCAGCTGATTTATTGGATCGATGGAAAGTAAGAGCCGTGCTCTCGCCATCATACGCCAGCAAAATTCTACGGCGGCCAGTGCGATTTTTCATCCCCGGAACAATCCGAACCGTGGACGCGGAACGCATGCACCGTGGCCGAACCGTTCCCAAACACCGCCGCGGTAATATCGGTCATAAATCATGCGCATTGTACTGACGTTGCTGAACTTTCCGCGTGGCGTACCGGACACTGAGATTGCCCGAGGGGATCGAATTGAGTGACAGATGCGACTAGCTCGATTACAAACACCGGCACTAATGATCGGGTTGTGGTCCGTCTGGGTCCGTTGGCGTCCGCCTTCAATCCGAATAAAATATTTACCAAAAAAAAAGTATAACCCTTCCCATAAAACCACAACCGAGAACCGTGGGGTTCTCGGGAGGGTAAAAATTACCCAAAACCGTATTAAGAACCCACAAAGGGTACGGAACAGTCAGGTCGGTCAGGCAGACGCTCTATTGCTGGCGGCCAACGTCAATCCGGAAAAGTTGCTTCACTTGACATTTCAATCGACAGGCCACCGAACGGACCTCTCAGAATGGACGAAGGAGCAGCGGCAGCCGTGTAGAACCTCTGGCTGGCAATTAGCTGGCGACATTTGGAATTTTTTTCTGCAGCCACAGCAGCCGTTACCGATGTTTATGGAAATTGTTGCAAATGGCGGAGTTCGTCTGATTGCGTGAAATTTTCGCACGCCTCTTCCGACAAGGTCACTCCAACGGTATGCGTACTTACGGATGGGGTGCGTAAATGGGCCCAGTGGGCGACATTAAGCATCGGCCGCCTATCGGCGAGATCGCCGACCGGCGGACCTATGTGGTGGCCTATTGCGTTCTAATGTGTTTTTAATAGTGCTACGATTTTGATCATTTTGGGAAACCTTTACAATTAAAATACGCCGCCGTTTGTTGTGTATCATGCCCCCCGACATTTGGTCACACGACGGACGGTGCTGATGACGATCGCGAGATGCGTCCTACAAAACGCGTTGTGCGCACATTAATTTTCCATGCCTGACCGCTCACGCAGTATGTCCCCTTCACATCCCTCGCAACAGCTAGTGACGAGTAGTTGCTTTAATTAGTACACTTTTCAAGTGAATTTATTGTCCAGCGTTTGACTTTTATACGACACGGCACCGAACTTGCCAACCAGTCTGGTCGGGTTACGAAAGTCACATGTTCACACGATCATCATGGCTGTTGGCGTGGTGATGCTCCATAACACACCGTTTACAGCGATGTACAAGATAACCGTGCTCAAGATCAAGTTCGATCATTGGCCATCCGATTGATCGTTTGATTAGACCTCGATGGGTGGTGGTCATCGGCTGATCATAATATTCCGAACCGACCTGAACCGGGGTGGAAAATAATCATTTCCCAACGGCTGGCTTGCAACAGACGCTGGAAGAAAATTACTCTATCGAGCGACCGACCGACGGGCGGCCAAGTGCAATCGCTGCGGCGAAGCCGAGGTACCGGCGATGACGCAACGTTAAATATTTTGCATCGCGGCCGGATCCTCCCTCGGACATTCGAGCCATTCGAGCGGCTGGCCCATCCCAGCGCAAAAGCGTGCCACATTCCGCCTTGGCGCGCGCACCGGGGCGCGTAAAATTGACTGACATTTAACGGTTGCCGTGGAATAATAAACCAATAATTTGTAATCTCGTAAACTGTGTGCGCCCGCCCGACAATGTACCATTCATGAACCGGGCCCTGAACGACATCATTAACAAGGGGGGATCGTTATTCTAGCTTCTTTCCCCCGTTCCGTTCTTGGCTCGTCAGCCCGAGAGTGACGCATGGGACGCTGTTGCCGTTGTGCCAATCTTGGTGAAAAGAAGGTTTGAAAGGTTTAATTTACCATCATTTTATTTTTATTTTGGTGAGCGAGCGAAAGCCCACCCAGAGCCCACTCAAACTTTGACGACCGCTAATTCTTCCTTTTTGCATTAATCTAACGGGAGCCGTCACCACTTCTCAGAGTGCGCCACCGCGGCGATGCATTAAATCCGAACCGAACTCGAATTCACACCTAGCCTGGCGTAAGCCGCTCGACACGATCCTTGAGTTAGATGGACACTGATTCTCGGTTCGGCAGCGCGGCGCAGGTGGCCTAAGCGGCGACTGAAATCCTCCGCCTGGATGATGGATGGCCAGTCGACCTATTTAAAATCAACATTCCCCCATGCGAATACGGCTCATTTGCCGATCGGTTGAAAAGTGGTTGGAATTATGATGTTCATTTACATTCAACGCACTTTGCCAGTGTTCGAGTGTGAATTAGAAGAACTGCCCCGGGATTCTGTTACCTACTGAGGTGTTCAATAAGTTCTATGCATCGAAAACTCAGAGTGCTGCTACGAGCCTATTTTTTTTGTTATATTAGTACACTCTCCATATGAAGGTATGTGAAGTTTCATTTCGATCGGTCACATAATTTATTTTTTACAAGCCATTTAGTATCGATGTGTCACAGTATTTTTTTCAAATTTAAAAAAATCAAGTATCATTCATTGAATTAATTTTTATTTTTGGAAGGTTTAAAAGTAAAGTAAAATTATGAACGAATGTTGACAGTGTATAAGGACTCTTTGCCTTCAATTAGTAAATGAAAGAGGGGATTTTGATTAGGCGTTTAAACGTGGTCGTACTAGTCTTCAAGACGATCCTTCTCAAATACGTCAAAAAACAGACATAACAACTGAGATCGTAGAAAAAATACTGGATATCGTATTGAGAAATCGTCGATTCACTAAAAGAGATTTAGTATAAGGCCTAGCCATCTCATTAAGCAGTATAACCAATATTTTGACTGAAGTTTTGGGTTCCAGAAATCTGTTTGCAAAATGGGTGCCGCATTCGCTAAAAATGAAACAAAAACGCATTCGAATACAAATTTCTCGACAACATTTAGAGCTTTTTCGAACATCCTTTCGAAAATTTGATTTTGTGCGTCGATTCATCATTATGGATGAGGCTTGGGTCTATCACCATGATCCCGAATCAAAATAAAATGGTATGGAGTGGTGTGAACCTGGTTCTTCGGCTCCGAAACAAGTTCGTGCCCAGAAATCGCCCAAAAAGGTGTTAGCATTACTTTTAGGATGCGAATGTAATTTTGTTAGCGGTTTACTTGCAAATTGATAATACAATAAGTTTTGATTATTGTTGTAACATTTAAGATCAACTGAAAGAGAAATATCCAGTTTACAGAAGGAAAATATCCTCTTTCATAAAGGCAATGCACCCTGTCACAAGAGCATTTTGAAAATGGCAAAATACCATGAATTAAAGTTCAAATTATTGGAGTATCCATCGTATTCACTAGATTTGGCCACTGGCGACTTCCATCTGTTTTCGCACCTAAAAAATCGTGCCCGAAAAGCGTTTTTCATCAAAAGATGACGTCATAAACGCTGCAGAAGCGTATTTTAAAGGCGTTCCAGTTTTTCGCTTCAGTATTGGAACTCATAAAATGGAATCTCGTTGAATCAAGTTCATCGATGTTCAGGAAGGCTATACTGAAAAGTGAAGTGAATTTAAAACCATAAAAATGTGCTTTTCATATCGAGGCACAGAACTTATTTAACAGCCTGGTAGCTGTTGGTTTGATGCATGAACTCCAACTTGAATACCACGCATCGGGCACCATGTCATCAAGATTCTAAGAATTAAATTGAATTCATCAAAAGAAACATGTTATGCTGATCCGCTCGATTTAGAGCGCCGCTCTCAACAGCCTCTTTCAAATAATAACGAGGTGAGGTGATCAAGGTTTGCAGGAGGGAATGTGTCCATCTACGCGCTCACTGTGAAAAGAAGATTGCATTTCGAAGCATGTGGCCAGCCAGTGGGTTTCGAGGCACTGGATGCACCGGTTGCGCACCTAATCTGTTGGCTGCGCACCCCCAACGCAAAGAGGGTCTCTCGGTTCGCTTGCTCAACTAACGTTCACGCCCCGAGCAACTTTTGTGCAACTTGTGTTGTGGCGTCCGCGAAGAAGGAGCAAGATTTGTGTGGCGTTCCGTGGAAACGTATGGAAAAAAATGGCGTCCCCGAGCCGATTGGCCGATCGAAGCTACTCGATCGGCAGATGATTAGCATACGACGGCAATCAATTACGGCGAAGGAAAATATGCTCTTTTTGCAATCAGAAAATAGGGTACGCAAGGAGCGAGGGTAAGTAGCCGAGAGGCGGAACTACACTCATCGGAGTCGTGCAAATAGCACCTACCCTTAGGGCACCCGGCTAACCGGGGGTCGTATTAGATGTCGGATGGCATCACATTAACACGTTGCGCTGAGTACAACCAAATAAGTACACCTTCGCTCGGAGTGGTCCGCCTTTAACCACTATCAGCCCATTGGGATCCTGAATATTGTTTCAATTTTTGGACTGCCACCAGACATTGTGCGACAGCCCGCGAAATGATGGATAGGTCATTAAAATGCACCGCGCTAGCTTCATTTGTAACTGTCTCGCAACTCCTTCGTGCCGTGGGCGGAACGGGTTAGCGTGATGTGGTTCGTGCACCTTCGATTAATTCCATTAAATTTCATTAGTCTGATATTAATTTTTACGAATGGCGATTTGCGTTTGGCGCGAGTCACGCAGATTACCCCGGATTGGTGAAGATTCGTTTTGCGCCCCGCTGGGAACCTGATAAACTTCAATTACAACCTTTTCTCCCAAACGCTGCTGGGCTGCTGGGCAGATTTGGCTATTAATTTAAATTACGATAGCTTCACCGCCGCTAGACCCGGTTAGTGTCGGTGCGCTACGCCACGAATCGATTGACCTCTCGGGCTCGATGGGCACGAGCTTGAAGCGAATGCACTTTCAGGCGGAAAACGACGGTGGCCACCTCAGCAGATGACTTAAATGTCGAAAACAGAAGGATGAGTTACTACTTTGTAGCACACAAACTCGGTGCCATCGGTAGGTGCGTGGGAAACGCTATCTGATCTGGGAGGGTTCTTTTAATATAGTAACATCCCCGAGCGAGCGGATGCCTCGCCGCTGTGGGGTTCCGTCAGCCCTCTGCAGGCTCAGGAAAGAATGCAGACGCTCGTAAACATCCGGTTTAATCGGGGTTAGGTTTACCCAGCTGAAACGGTGCAACCGTTTGACGCGATGCACTCAAGGAGAACAACGCGGCGCTGCTGTAATTGAGTAAGTGATTAATTGAACTGGGACGTGGTCGTTGTCACGCGAATCCCAGGATGCAAAACCACAAGGTTACAGAAAGCAACAGAGATTTACACTTTGTCTCTGGTGCAGGCTAAGATGGCTCGGCGGTTCTGCTAGACGGCTGTAGGGTCGAACTCTTTGTCCGAATGGGGTAATGACAGATCCAGCCTTCATTTTAGGAGACAAACGATTCTTGACCTTGGCCCATGTAATGGCATTTTCGCGTGTATGACTGGAACTCGTCGGAACAAGATCGTTTAACAAAGATTCATGTGAGAAGAACGGAATATCAGAATTAGGCTGCCAAATAGATGGATGATTAATGACCGGCACTGGGAACTCTTCCGCCGTTCGGGTTCTTGCTTCTCTGTCATCTGCGGTAATTAGAACGACATTTGGTGGTGGGTCTCTAAAATTTTGACCCACCCAAACTGCTCGTTCCCCTCCGGGCCATTTCCCAGGCCTGTCTGGCGCTGAGGCTCACTATGTAGCTTTTCGATCTAATCGGCCATGTGCGAAATGGTGGTGACTGTCCGATGATGACTCTACCAAGAAAACGTCACACAAACCTTGAAACCGTGCCTCCGGCGCCTCCATTCAAAAGATGATCTTGCTCGGCACCGTTGACCTTTGGAAAATGCCCACTCTCTCGCTCTCTCGCTCTCACTCTTTAGTCGACCCCTTCCGGGTACCTCGCTGTGGGCTGTGCAAATAAAGACCGTCTTGGGAATCGGCGCGTTCCGGGCGAGAAAATTCGAAAATGTCTCGGATGATGGACCCGAGCGACCACACCGTGCGACATTAACACCGTGCGTTGCGTGCGACTTGCCAGTGCGCAAACGCACCCCCTTGGGTCTTATGTAAGTGTCCATCGGGCGCCACAGTTGGGCATCAGCTAATTAAAGAGTTCTCGCGCGCATCAACCCCATTGGTTTCGGGCCCAGTTTTGTCCCCCGAGATGGCGATAATGCGCCCCCCGAGAGGCGCAATATGCAGTAGTAGTGCACCACACAAAACCCCCGGGCGGGTCGGTCGGGGGACCTTTTTGCATCCCTTCCTAAGCGCGGCGGCGGCGGCGCTGTCGAGAGTGGGAAAAAATATGATCCCGTCGCGGCCTTTGATACCCAAGGCGCCCGAGAGCTGCACGTGCCGGTGTGTTGGTGTGGGTGGGCAGCCGGCCCGGCACTTGCTTGGGGTCCAAAGCCCTCCACGCTCGTCATCTCTTCCTTGCGCTAGTATTGAGGCGCCGCAGACGCATCCCGTGCTGCGCTGGTATGGGTTGGCGCAGAATCGTAGCCCGGACACCCGGACGCCCGAAAGAACGTGTATTAGATCCAGCTCGACTCGAACACTGTGGGGCCGCCTAAGCCCCACAGTGCCTGACGCATTTAATAATAATCATATTTCTATCTTCAGCTCTACCCTCTCGAGAGGGAGTTGGGAATTGAAGAGTTGATGAAGAGTATAAATTCACCACGCTCGGTCCACTGCCGGTATCAGACCCGAGCCGAGCTTCCAGTGCACAACATCGCTACTCATCGGTCGAAACCGTACGAAGTCGCAGCTCTGTAGGAAGGATACTCGTTCGGGCCACAGCCTTTGTGAAGTCATAGTACAAAAATGATGAAATTCGTAAGTGTCCGGTGCAGTGCCAGTGTAGTGAATCGTTAACGTTGCTTCCGCTGAAGGACTATCGATTGGCCTAGTTTGAGAGCTAGTTAGGATTAACAAGGATTATTTTTGAGATGCATGGTGCTTGTGTGGTTTTAAAATCTGCCGTTGTACTTAGTATATCAGTCAACAGAGTGTATTGAAAGGGACTTTATATTCTAATAGTCCCATTCCCTTTATGGTATTAATGCTATACCATTTACGTTTATGGCGCCATTTTTTAAATATTCAAACTTAATTATAGTTTATTTAAATAGCATATTTTGCCTATTATCTCAATAATTGGGTTCGAGCAAGACAGTAGCTGTGGCAGGTGTCCTTAGAAAGTTCCCGATTGGTTGCCATTGCAAATGAGCGCCATTACACGATCATTTATCAACCGGCAAACCCTGCGCGAGCCGAGCTTCATATCACCTGTTTAGTAGCGTATCGCTCTCGTAACAGTGTAATCCATCTTTGCGTGGCACTAAGCATCAGCTAATCGTTCAATTACCGTCATGGAGCTCCCCATCGGTGGCCCGATTCATGGGCCGTATCGATCGCTAGCAGCGGGAAGATCCTGCTCGAACGCAGATTAAGGTCAGCGGCTCGGCTTGAACAATCTCCGTACATCTCGTTACGCCGAGCCGATTGACATTCGAGATCCGCCCCGACCCGGTGGATCGCGGATGTGGTAACGCGAGAGATACCTAACTTAGCGTCCCCAGTATCTGACACATAAAATCTGCCAATTTATTGTGTATGGAAATTGCGCAAAATCGGCGCGGCGTGTATGTGGGAACACGGCCATCGGACATCGTAAAGCTTAGTGTCTATCAGCCGGAGGGGGGGGGGACTCCCTAATCAGTGGGTGTGCATCGTCCCTCTCATTCGCTTCTCTCGTTTGCAGATCGCCGTGTTTGCCGTGCTGATCGTCGTCACCTCGGCCCAGATCCGCCCGCTGTCCATTCCGCTGCGGAACCCGGGAGTCTACCCGGGTGGTGGTCCCGAGGCCAGCGCCGTCATCCTGAACCAGGTGTACGAACCGAACCCGGACGGGTCGTACATCTACAGCTACGAGACGAGCAACGGTATCCGGGCCGAGCAGCGCGGCTACCTCAAGAATCCTGGAACCCCGGGCGAGGCGCAGGTCATGCAGGGATCCTACTCCTACACCGGCCCGGACGGGGTCGTCTACACGATTAACTACATCGCCGACGAGAACGGATACCGTGCTGAGGGAGCGCACATCCCCTCGGCCCCACGGTACAACCCTCGCTATCCGGGGCAGTTCCAGTAGGGCGGCTAGTTAGCAGGGACGCAGCAGCTTGGCCCAGGGCCAGTGTCCATCGCGGTTCGCGGTAGCGAAGTTTGATATTTATTGGCTAAAAGAGCGCGCCGGCTAAAGATCATCGCGAACGCTGCCCGGGTCCATTATCCCCATTAGACCGGTGGCAGCCCTCACCTCACCAGCAATTGCATTCCATCGACACACTCATCGGTCAAGCGTTAGGTGCGTTAGCCGGGGCCACGATGGGCGGTGATTTGTTTGAATATTTTTCCCCGTCCTTAGACGCTCTCTCTCTCTCTGGTGGCCGCGCTCTGGCGCGGAATATTCACCATCCACCATTGCGCCAAGCCATGACACTTCGGCTGGTGGTCATCAGCGTGACATCGAAGACATTTGACTGCGAGAGCAGAAAAATGGCCAGCAGCCAGCTTTTGTACAGAAAACTTTATCACCCGTCCTTCGCTGCGAAGTGCGTCGTCGTTCGCTCTTTCTTCGCGTCCATGAATCATTCCCGTAGCTCATGTATTTGTATTTTACTGTTTCTTCTATATTTTGTATTGAAATTCAAATAAACCAGCAAAAGCCTTCACAAAGGAGGCCACACGGAAAACCGATTAAACGTAACGATTATTTAATGGAAACCCGTCTTTTGACATTTATTTTAACTCTACCTTCGTCGATGCCGTCATGATCTAGGAGTCATGGCGTATTCCCAACTGTCAGTAAGACTGTGACATGGGTTCGGGCAATTTGACCCACCATTTTGGTAGCGAGAATTCGACGTTACCGCTTCGAACCGGTTGCATCATCTGGCGCGTATTTGGAGAGTAATTTTACGCTGGTAACTTTTGCCCGGTAGGGTCCAAATTCCGTACAAAACTTTGTTAATCCTTTTAAGTATACGCACGTGGCTACCAGAAAGTGAACGAACGAATGAGGATGCTAAACCACGATGTTAAAATTCAGTGAGCCACGACGATGCTAAAGAAATTTTCTCCAAAATTGTGCACCTGTAAATTTTGAACTGTCTGGTTCGTTTCTCAGAAACTGACCTTGCGGCTCGAACGAACTAGTTTCATATGAAAACGTTCCACGAAAATGGCGTCTCGGCTATACTCAGCGTCTCCTAATTGAGTTGATAAATAAATCATTAACGAACGAATGTAAACCAGCCAGATGGACCAGCGACATGTTTATCGTTCGTTTAAGCAGACGATGTGAGAAATTTTACTTTAAAATTATTCATACTCTCCGAAAGGGTACGGACCAAGCTTTCCTGCCATTGCCAAAGTTCAATGTTTATTTGCGCAGCGTAAAACGCTTGCGATCGACGCAAATACTCGAGCCCAAACGAAACGGAAGTGTAGTGTTCGTATTGGCACGTTTTCGAACTCTCGTGTGTTTTCGTGGCGCTGTTTCCGCTTTTCGGAAGTACCCAGCGAATTGGTTCGGTTAATAAATAAATGGTATGCTAATCAGTTTGTATGTGTGCCTTACCGATCGACGAACGGTAGCGAAAATACGATGCAAGTCCGGAAGAATGTTACAAAATAAGGGACGCCGAAGGTCTCCCACCGATTGATTGTGAGCGAGACATATCACGAAAACACTATTATTTGTACAGCTCAAACATGGTGTATGAGCACTTGAGATCACTTACACGTTGCCTGGGTCAAATAGCATAACAACGGGAAGTGTTAACTAGAACATAGTTTTTAATTTGCACTATGTACTCGCGTTGGTCAAGAGTTAGTGCGTCGGTCAGTAAACAACACATTGCTCTATTTAAGTGCTCAACGAATGCATCAGACAGCACATACGCTATTCGTAAGCACGGTCGAGAGGATATAAGCTAGTTAGTGTTAAACAGTGAGTTTGAAAAACAATGAACATTTTGTTTAAACTAGCTAGTGTGACTTTACTCGTCTGGTTGGTAGGATTTTTAATGCCTGCCACAGTAAATACTGCACCGATGCCTCAGAGTGTAATAAGAACAATCGACGCGCTGGACTACGGAAGGCAGCGAATTCCTGGCGGTGTCAGACGCCGGGGCCATCGCAAAAAGTTCTTTCCTGCACCACCGGCAATTACTGGATAATAGTTTGCAGTTCGCCCTACCAGAACTCGATCTGCACGCGAAATCCCCTACCACATCTTGTTTCGATTATGCTGATAAAGACCACGGACGGGCGGTATTCTGTAAATTTGATTAGCACATTCCAAACCGTTGGCCAAAACCAATAAGGGGGGTATATATAAAGTAGGTTGAGATATCAGGTGTTGAACATTAACATTCGAACGTTTACCATTCAACCGACTGGTCTGAATCGACACCGTGTGTAACAACAGACCCAGAATGAAACCACGGAATATTGTATTCGCGCTCGTGTTGTGGTGCTCCATTTTTGCGGCGATCAGTGCTCAGCGCTCCAACGGTTTTCCAGTATACGACGATTTTCAAGCACCGTTTCGGTTCATTCGTCCGATCGTCCCGAGGAAACCGAAACGTAAATTTTTCCCAGCCCCACCAGCAATCGTGGGATGAGTGACAGCGGAAGGAGAACTCGGAAGACCACCGGAAATTCGGGATAAATTCAGTGTCGTTGAGTGAAACAGACAGTTTGCCATGCACGGACCATTGTGTTGGCTTGGCTTGGTGCACTATGCTTGAATACCGCCGACTGAATGGCACCAGGAAACTTATTAGCGAAAGTGCTATGCTGTGCCTGTGCATCCGTATGAAGTGATAGGGTTAATTTAGTTTAGTATAAGTTTCATTTAGTATAATAAAAATTTTATAATATGGTTTTCTAGTTTCAGTGTGTTTGTGTTTCATTCTGTGAATAAACCAAGAAAACACGATGAGCTTGAAAGTGTTTCAGTTGGAAGTTAGAAAGCGGTTGAAGTTTAAAAATAAATGCGCGTTTTAATGTTTTCACAATTGCATACATTTAGGCGCAACGGTTGGTTGCGTGTTGCATGAATTTTGAAATTCGCGTTGCGGTCACGATTAAGTCACCACAAACTTAGATTAGTCTGCATATTATTTGGTAGTAGACGAATATTCTTACGATACGATACGATAGCCTACGACAGCCATGCCGTATTTTCATTCGTTTAGTTTTATCTTGGTGGATATCAAACTTGTTTTTATTTACTGCAACCAAGATTGAGAAAAAAAATACCGTAACTGAACTCTGTACATCTTTACATAAAATCAACCAGGATATATTGGAAAATATATTTTTATTTTTTACATTCTTACGCCTCAACACAATATATTGCACATGTTTTTTGAATACACAAAAAAATGTATAATTTTATCCAACCAGGATGGCAGGAGGTGCGAAGAAAGGCCTTCTGCGTCGGTAATATCGCGGTCGATATCCGTATCCGCCATATCCATAATATCCTCCATATCCGCCGTATGGTCCGTATAGTGCGTATGGGCTTACTACGCCAACTCCATACCCGAAGAAAGGTGCAGGAGAAGAATAAATTTCAACCACAGCTATTCCAACAAGCACTATGAAGATTGCAGCAATGCATGAGTTCTTCATGTTGAATCAATTTGTCACTTCGAATTTCACTGCAAGGTAGCTCTTCAAACTCGTTGACACTAACCGGAAGCTGCAGAGGATATGGGCCAATGTTAACCACCAGCACAGAGTTTAAATAGAAAACACGCACGTCACCAACATCGTGGCAGTATCAGACAGCACGATGGTTCTGCCAGAACGGGGATTTTTCGATTTGCGCCGCTCTGCGCAATATCTTGCTGGTGTTAATTCTGTCGATGTCAATCAAATCGTCTTGCCTTCACTTACTAACTTGTATCGCTTCAGGGCGTCGAAGCTGTGTTTGTAGCTTCTACTGTTATTGTTGATCAGTAAACTTAGCATACTCATCAGGTCTGCGGCCACTGTAGGGTCCAAGATATTTTTGAAACGAGAATCCTGCGTATAAAACTTGCTATCAATAGGCGCACTGATGGGAACCTGCAAACCTAGTTTACCTGGTATAGAACCGTAAGCCCACGGATGGTAATTTACACCAACTCCAAACCCACCACCGGGAAATGAGAGAAATGCGTGACGGCGCAATCTGGAAAAAAGATTGTTGCTTACAAAACCACTGCTCGAAAGCAGAAGCAGAAAAATAAAAAAATAACACATCCTTAAGGCCACTGAAGCCACTTCCTGCTGCAGTCAGCTTAGAACTGAACTCGACAGAAAACGGCACTTTACCGTAAACCTCCAAGCCAAGCCTGTGTTAGCTTGAGAACGACTGGACCGAAAAATAAACATAAATGTATGCAAATACATTAAAGTATGGAAGGCACGGCAGCACTAGCATCTCTTATGCGTGGTTGTGTTAGTGTACCTCCCAAAAATAAACAGATCGAATGTAAATGATCATGTTCTGATCGTATTGGCAGAATTGCTAATCTTCCAAGCGGAATAGTGTTATTCCGTTCTCGTTTGTGTTTGTTACAATACGTCCATCATGTCAGCTACTCGACTGGCGCTATTCAGGGCTTTGCCTGTGGTTCACGTGTATCAGAAACAAGTTGGATCCAAACCGTGGCAATGGTGAATGTACAATGTTTCCATAAAAATAAAATTTTTGAAAATGAAAAATATCAATCGATGTTTGTTTTGAAAAAGGTAAGGTAGTACCTCTTTGACGCATGTACGTAGCCTTATGAATAACAAGTTCCATTTGTAATATAAGCATAACCTAAGCATAAAGCATAACCTGTTCACATCATTGATTATATCTTAATCTCGAAGCAGATTTTCTTGCCTTGTCTCAAACAGATTCGGTACTTATAATGATATACATAATCAAACAATTTTCTGACACGTTATTAAAGCTTTATTGTTTGCTTCATCACATCACACGCAAAGGAATTGCAGTTCGTGCAATTTGACACCGTTCGACGCTGACGATCGATGGAGCGACAATGAAAAGTATTCCGCAACAGTATCCGCCACGTTGACTTCATTAGCGACCCAGTCCAAATTGTTTAACTTTCGTCACCTCTCGATACTGTCCGCCGAAGAGCCCATGTTTGATGTGCACCTTACGCTTGACTGTCTGTTTGAACGGGAACAATCCTCCGACGCTCTTCTCCTTGAAGAGGTACTGATATTTTAGTCCGCGCTTCTCTCGATTGATGTTACTTTCCGGCACAGCTACGTCGTCAAACTGAACTCGGCTCTCTTCTGCCAACAAATCATCCACAGGATCAGCAGCCGCGGTAAGATCGAAGAGTATCGAAGCCACACAAAGTGTCACAGAAATTACCACAAAAAACTTCATTGCCACCGTCAAAATGGTTCAGCGATTAAAATTCGTTATCTTGTCTTCGACTGGTTTAGTGGACTATCTTGAAAAGACTGGTGAAAATCGTTTGGCTTAGGCTGTGCTCGACGGTGCTGGGTTTGAGGTTTTTGTCATTTGCATAACTGGTCAGTGATGATGAGTGGGGAAAGTGAGCTCTCGGTGGGAGAAGACAAAAGCAGCTGTTTGTAAGAAAAAGCTACGAGTATGTTCCGAAAATGTTGAGTTATGTTGTTCCCTTTTCTATCAGAGAGTTCAGTTATGTAGAAAAAATTGTAAATGTAAATGAACGAGATAGATAAGTTAAACACTAAGTCTAAGTTGAGTTTGTTGACAATACTAACAATTCGTGCTAACATTCCGCTCTGGAGGAATTGTTATCTTTTATGATTGGTTCAACATTTGTATATTTTTTGTTGCGTGTAACCTAAGACTATAATTAAGGCTCAAACCGTTCCTAAGATTTCCAAAATACCTCAAAGCAATTATAATTTTTTCAAGTGTATAAAACTATTATTAAGTTTAAGAAATTGAAGATGTATTAGATTCTGAAGTCGATATTACGATTATAAATGTATTCGTTGAAGGGAATACAGTATAACATACATTTAGGCGCGAAAGAGCACTGTGTCCTTAGTTGATTTGGGTGGAGTACCGATACTAATTGGACGGTAACACTTTTTGCATAATGTTGTAGGCAAATTAATTATGAGTAATTTCATATTATTGCAAAATTCTGGGCTGAAAACTTCCATAGGTATAAATAAATCGACGTTTAACGAGGAGTGGTAAAAAAATTTAAACTCATGTTTTGCAGTATTACGAGTGATTTATCCAACATCGTTCGAAACATGTGTGGTATCTTTTGGGCTCATAATGGATTAAAGGATGAATTATACTAAACTAATTTAGTTAAGGGTAGGATATCGGAGACGAGGGACTATTTGCTCCATACCACTCTCTTTTTTTGAACAAGGATGAATAACTCGGACATTCCAAATTTCTTGTACATATAGTAATTGAAGTTGCTTATAAAAAATTGAAATGTGTGAGTCACTATTAGCATTTATAGGATCTTTCATAATAGAATTACATAAAAAATCGTAGTGCTTGGGATGTGGTACTGTATTTAAAATTTATTTAAAATATTTTTCAGCTTGTTCATTCATTTCACATTTCATCGTTGTGCTTCGATTTGACGTTACGAATGTTTCGTTAATACAGGTAGTACGTGTGTTATTATAGTATTATCTATTTCACTTTTCATCCACACTTACAGTAACACTGTAATGGCCATCAAACGAAATGTCTTATCCAATCACAATTCCAGGAGGTGCGAAGAAAGGCCTTCGATGTCGATGATATCCGTTTACGTATCCATTGTATCCACCGTATCCCCCACATCCTCCGTATCCTCCGTATCCTCCGTATCCACCGTAACCACCATATGGGACTCCAACACCAATTCCAAAGCCGAATTGCGGCACAGGAGTAGAAAAACACACAGCACAGGAGTATACAAGCACTACCAGGACTCCAATTATGTGAATATTCTTCATGTTGCTTAAAATTTAAAAATTTTCTCTTTTTCACGAAAACTGCAAGACAACGATCTTCAAGCAGCTGTACCACGCGTAACGGAAGCTGCAAAGGAAGTAGATCACTCCTAGCTAACGCTGGACGTTTTAAAAGAAAAACACAAGTGTTAATTGTGACTACGACGTACCATCAAGCTAGTGGAGAGTTTTCGACCAACGAAGTTGGATAGTGCTAATGATATGGTCACCCAAACTGAGATAGATTCAATTACACGGTATCCGAGAGGGGCAGCAGATGAGCTGGGTTCTGTATGCTTCACTGCGTTTTATTGATCGGTGATGTTAGTATATTCATCACGTTTACGGTGATGATTTACATGGATCACGTTTCGGATTTGCCCTTGATATTTTGCGAAGAAGAACCATTTAAATGAGAAAACAATCGTCACTGAATTATAAGTTATTTCCAAAGACAACTTTGTCTCTTTTTTATCAACGGCATAAAAGTATTTTACAAAGGGGAATTTGTTTGTTTTCTTTCTAGTGCACTCATTCTTTTTAAATTAATTGTGATTATCCTCTGTTTGAAATTAAAAATACGTTGGTTAAAGTTTATTTTATATTTTAGTAATATTTAAGTGTCGCTTGCTTATAGTTCCTGTAAGCTTCCCACCTGCATGATTAGTGACATTTAAAACGGATTAAAGAACAAAGAGAAAAGGTGACGCGCACTAGAGCAAAAAAAAAACGTATCAGACAAAGACGCCCAGAACATGATCTTGTCACGATCTGCTGCATACATCTGAAAGCTTCACACGTCCAAAACTAGTATCTCGTTGCGACTGAGAACCATCTGCACCGGGGAACTCGATGCTGTTTCATGACTCGTGAATTATAGACGCCATTGGCATTTTTACAAAGTGAGAACTTATACTGAAATGTCACCTTACAAGCGATATGAAACTAATTGTATTAATTTTCATTTCCTCAAAATCACAAACTATGCTCCTTATCGAAAACGATTACACGTTAGTCTTACATTAAGCGATCTTATTTAGTTGTTGATACTCTAAGAACATTGTTAGTTTTCAAGTTTGCTCGTCCGCTTGATGATGGTCTCGATGACTGTCATCAAGTTGTTTGCAACATAGTGGTTCGGAAAAACCATACCGTGTAAATATTTTGAACTTGAACGAATAAAATTGGGTGGATCAGTGGTTAGTCATCAACGGATCACTGCCATCCGAGCCCATCAAGACGTGTCAACATAATGTTGCCCCAAAACCACCGAAGGTTAACAACCGGCACAGTTTGACGTTAGTATTGGGCGCACCGGAGCTCATTTGTTCGAGATCAGAAAAATTAGTCTAGTTCCGTGTATGTGATTTGAAAACAATAATAACAGGTTTCTCTTCTTACATATCGTTGATCTTCATTCGATCGCAGTTGGTCGCCTGCCCTGCCCTTTCCATTAAGTTCGGCGTGCGACGGCGTGATGCCGGGTTTCGTAAGCTTGGCTGCGCCTCCCATGGCTGGAGGCCGGGGGCGAGGGCCTTATTTGCCATCGGGCCGAGACCAGGAAGATGACGACTACTGGAAGCACGTCGTCGTGTTGCGTCGCACGATGACAAATGATACGACACACCGGTCCGGCCCGCTATTGCTATAAAGTTCTTTTACATGCCGCAAAAATCCCAGAAACGGGACGTTCCGCCAAAGGGCGAGTATAAATACGACATCCAGGTTCTTGGCGAGCTTAAAACCATCCAGACCGGGCACGACGCCACATATCGCATCGGGAATTTCGCAAATTGTTCTTGTTACACTATCGGCAAACAAAAGCGTTCATAAGATGAAAGTGTATCTGTGTTGTGCGGTGGTGATGTTGGCGGTTCTTGCCATCGAAGCTTCCCCCGTTGAGTACGAGGCAGCCGTCGAAGATCCTTCACTGGAACCGCAGGCCATCAACCTGGAGGACGTTAATGAGGCGTACGATCAGGGAGCAGATAGTGAAGCAGTTCGTGAGAAACGCCATCACCGGTACGGTGGGTACTACGGTGGATATGGAGGGTAACTATCAACAAAGAAAGCATATCGCATATCGGTGTCGAAGGGAGGTGCTTCATGGTCGATCATTAATTACAGATACCGTGGAGGATACGGAGGATATGGTCGCGGTTTTGGGTACGGCCATCGATACGGTGGTTATGGAGGATACGGAGGATACGGGGGATACGGAGGATATCGTCGATATGGATATTATGGGTGATTGCAGCAGATTAATTCTGTAAGGTTCATTGAAGACTTGGTGAAAATAAACGAAAAATGTGATTTAAAATAACGCCGAGAGTTCTGGAATTTATATGACTTTCGCCGAGAAATGTGATAAAAAGACGTTGAGAGTAAGTTCCATTCCATAAGTATAGCGCGTTCTGTTTCGCTTTTCTTTGTTAAGTCTTTGTTCGCTCTTGGAGATACACCTTCATCTAGATGCTTCATCTAGATGCTGCACCTACGCGAAACCGGTAATTCGCGGATGGCTATAATAAGCCAATCCTGCTCATCTTACAGGTCATCGAATCTACAGAACCAATTCTTGCCTCGTCATGCGACGTACGCACATTCCACCTCCATTCATGATTATCGCGCCGGCAAACAAGTTTCTGTGTCCGGGGAATCCCCAGACTCGCGACGCTGCAAAGGCCTTGCGGTGAGATTGAGGAATCCGGCGAGGAATCCAGCGAGGAGTCTGTTCGGTCTAATGATAATGTACATGGGAGCAATGCACCGAATCATGTTTTGTTGCTCATGACCTCATGAGCCTGTTGTTGAACGATAGATTTCAATTGCATTATTCTCACGACAGCTGAATATTCTCACGACTATGCAATTGTTTCGCGTTTATTTAAAGTTCAAAAATCATACCACATGTTGGTGAATGTGATGGAATTTTAAAACGTGGTAAACAAGGTATCGTCAAATCGTTTTGTTTTGGTTACGTTTAAAAGATTCAGTATTTTGTGTACGCAATAAAACAGTTTTTCGAGACGTTATCGAAGATTTATTGTTTTCTTCGCCACCTCATTCGAAAAGGTTTTTGAATAATTTAACATTCATTAAAGCGATCTCTCTTTATATCTTTTTGCGCATTCAGGAATAACCAGCAGGATGGATACTGTTTACGGTTAAGGCAAACTACCGAATAAAATGTTTTTAGTTTACGAAAGGCATCAATTTGAAAGAACCCCAATTGATTCATTATAGGTTGCGGACAAATGACTGGGAAAGTTTCTCACGTTTGTTGGACCGTATTTGTGTATGGCTGAGAAGTTGTCTACTCCAGCTCCATTGTTTAAGTTTCGGCAATGTGTCGTGAAGCAGTTGACGGCTTCAAAGTTCATTAGAACGCCCCTGACCCAATTGTTTCACCGAAACGATTTTGTAACATTTCTTTTTCGTGTTTCCCCGCGAGTCGATTCCCACACAATGGGCCGCTTCTGTTTCTCTGCCTAAAGGTTGGCCAGTGGTTTCACAATCAATAATTACTCACTTCGGTTTCGATTGTTAAATTTTATTACTCTCACTTTCAATAACACCTAATTATTCTTTCACTTAAAAATAGCCCGGGTAACCAAACCCTCCTCCATAGCCGTATCCACCTCCATAGCCGTACCCGTAGCGCCGACGGTAGCCGTACCCGTATCCTGGGAACCCTCCGTAACCGTAGTATGGGTAGCCACCGTACCCATAGCCTGGGTATCCCCCGAAGCCACCCCCAATTACCCCGACGCCGATTCCAATACCACCGAAGCCAAGGTGTCTCTTCGATCGTCCCTCAGCACCGCTAGGTTCAGCTGCTGGCTGGTTATCGGCTAGGTTTTCTGGCACGGGTACCAACTGGACTACATCCGTCGGCTGAGCACCACTAGGTTGAACCTCTTCCTGTTCCGCAGGATAGGCCGCCGCCAAAGCAACCACGGCAAGCACCAGCAAACTTTGGAATGCTTTCATTTTTGGTCTACTTTGAGATTTACAATCTGTAATTTAAATAGTGAAAATGTTTTCATTAGCTTCCATCGGTGTGTAGATTTTAAATTTAATACGATGTATCTATGTTATCCATTTACTAAAAGCAAATTCCGAAAGCGACGATATTATTCCATTAGGACCCTTTTTTAGGTCACGCTAATACCAGTCGTCTCGCTTTTTTGATTTTCCGATCACGATCGCGACACTTAAAGGCACAAAATCCCCGTCCCGGACACAAAGCAGCTTGAGCATTTCTATTAGCGTTCCGCTACTTGCTTGTGGCTGTTGATTCAGAACGATAACAGCATCACACAAGATCGGCACATTCACTTAACGCTCGCTTGATCGCTGAGTGCTTCCAACATCAGAACCGCCGAAACGACTTGGGGAATGTTCAAGAAGAGGTTTCTAGAGCACCGCGTTCAGCGGCCCTTACCTGACGAAATCGTCTGACTTCTTGCACGGTGTTCTCTACTCCTTGGGACACTTCTCAAGCAGGAACGCACTCTTTCTCTTCCGTTCGATGGTCACCTTTGGTTTGATCGTCTCTGCCCGGTGATCGTTTCGTATTTATATCACCAACCCCGACGCCGAGCTCATGGACGGGGCGCGACAGTCTTCGTGTCCAAATGCGCCCCGTGTCACGGGGAGGAACCGTGTGAACGAATGTATCGCAATGATAGTGAGCGGTTAGCAGAAGCAAGATGCAAAGATCTCTATGCTGACCCCCGCCGCCGCGATCCGCGACACGGAGAAGAATTCACGGCGGTTATGGTTTAAAAGTAAGAGAAAAGAAAACGGTGTTTTGCGTAGTCTCAGTCTGGATGCTTCGTTTCTCAGACTGTGGGGTTGGCGCAATCGCACGAAATCCGCTACCAATGGTATTGCGCCGTTGTCGTTTCGGAAAAGAGTGTTTATGCCAATGTTCGATGAGCTATGAAGGTGGTAATTTTACGAAGTCAATTTGGTTCGCCAGATTGGTGCGGGAAGTTGAACTGCAGTTGTTTTTTTGATCATGTACACTGGAAGCTACTTAACACTCACCCAAGGTACATATTGAGCGTTTCCGTGAACATAAAGCAGCTCTCTCAGGGCTCCGAACAGTAGAGCGAATCGTTTAATGACAGATTTGGTCAGAGTATTGTTTCCTTCCGGACACACATTCGAGCAGGTTGTTGTGTTGTTTCTACGGTCTGCCCATAATACGAATCCACGATGTGCTTCAAAGCTGCTGCCATTGATTGATTGACCTTACCTATTCACCCCCTTACTTGTGTTGTTCGGTTTTAGCAAGTTGTTTGTCAAAAGAAACTGCTGACGAATTTGATGTTTTTGTTGACCCAGTCTATCCCTGCAATGTCGTTTTTGTTATTCTAGAAGTGCTTCTTTGGTGCTGTTGGGTTAAAAAATTCTACTTAAAATTTGTTAATAAACCTCAAACTTTCACATGGTTCAATAATTCAAGCGAGCCCTTCGATGCAAGAATAATTTATTGTCAGTCAGTTTATGCAGTTCATACAACGATCCGACGTTTTCGCACGGTTCAAATGTAAAGTCCGCGGTTGTAGTATCCTCCAAGCTGGTTTCCGTAACCGTAAGGACTTTGAAGGGCATTCAACCCATTGTGGTACGGATACCCGGTGTGTCCCATGCCGTATCCAGTTTGGAACCCAGGATATCCGTAACCTCCAAACCCTCCTCCAAGGACACTGCCAGCTCCTGCAAACCCAATACCATTAATATCACCAGCACCACCGAAACCATTCAGCCCGCCAGCGTGTGGATTGTAGGGATTATATTGGCCGTGCCGAATGTAGGGATTGTACTGAGTCGAGTAAGGATTGTTGTATCCAGATCCTGTGATTAAAAGACATAATCGCATTTTAGATACATCTCCTGCGTCCGATCACCATTTCTCTAACTTACCGAAATAGGTCAGCTCTCTGGACCTTCTGTCGGACAAAGCTTCATCGTTGCGAATTCTCGCTTCCAGGGGCTGTAGAATGGTGGCTAACGATGATTCTTTTGATCCAGCAATATCATCTCTATCAGTATTAGTCCCCTGACACGAGATGGCCGTCCAGGCGAGGAGCAGAATCACGAACTTCATGGCTGATAGCTGAAACACTTGGCTGGGCTCGGTTGTATCTTGCAGAACAGCTGGTGAAAAAGTACTACTGCCCTTCGACGAAAGGACTCCTTAAATACTGGCAGCATTATACCGTCTTAGGAGGGCGCAAGTGTCAGCAAACAATGCTGATCTTTGTTCAATTGAAACCCATTACATCACGCGTATGGTTGTAAAAATGCTTACTCCAACCGAAGAAGGTCTAACTTTTTCTTTCAAGGATAGACATTGTTCTAGAGTTTGTCGCATTATCATACCAAAGTGCTGCGTTAAGACATAACTGCACATAACAGAGCGACAATGGGAGGTTGTAAAAATCATGTGTCGTAGGTTACCAAACAATTCATTTGGTTTACAAGCCGTCGGAACAATGTCCGTTGGCGCGTTGCAGTGGCTCAAGAGTAATTTGACCACCCGATACACCGCTCTCGAGCGGCTGCTGCACGGCTGATGCTAAAATTGGACCAAAGACAGTAGTAAAGTCACGTAAACAAAAGCTCCATTCCCCACTCAAGGCGTAGTATCGTTGGTCGCCGTGTAATAACTGTAACCGGTTTTTTGCTCTCTGGGGAATTCGGTGCTCATAGTGTCAACTTGACATTGGACTTGTGGACGCCGAATTACGATGATGCCGCGAAGTCGGACACAGTGATTCATCGGGGCGATGCACGCTTTGGAATTAGCAAGTTTCGTTAGGGCAATTTAGCTGACGTGGATTTTCCGGGGTTTTGGAGTTCATTTTTCTTTTCAAACAACAAACATGCTGCAAACAACATGCTGATCAAGCGATAATTTTGTCAATCATCAACAGGAATGATCAATTTTTAAATGCCGTATTCGTATTGCGAGTAGCATCAACTACTTAAGCAAGGTAACAAAACTATACTTAACACTGAATTAAGCTATTATAAACGCATTTTATAAGCTACGAAACGCTTTGTTTCTTGAAAACACGTTTGTGGGTTCGTCTCTTAAAATGACTAACCAAGTCTTTTGATTCATATTTTATCAGACAGACACCTTGGAACGGTTGAAACTTACTAATAAGTTAATATATTAAAACTCCTTGTGTGAATGGACATTCAACGCTGTGCAGTATCCATTTGTAGTGTCTTCCTGTAATACTTCATATAAAAAAACTCTGAAAAATAAGGCATTAATTTCTATTTGAAAAGTAAAAACATCGGTCGCGGGGGATTTTTGTCCCTTTTCAATGTTTGGCTTTTATTTTATACCGATACATTTTCGTTCGTCACGATGACGTCCCAACGATGACAATGAAAATATTCTCATGTTTTCTCTTCAATTACGATTGAGAAGCCAAGATTCGTGACGGTGGTAGCAGTTACATTTGCAAAACTTCCCCGATCGGCTAACGTAACGGCAGCTGTCGCGACTTCTTTCCCGGCTGCCCCACAAGCCGCGCCTCTCTTCACTGGAGCTTACACTGTGGCTTCTGGAATGTGAGCGATCGTCACTTCCGAACGCTCGTTCCAGAATATCACGCACATGATCGACAGCAGAGTGCTGGGCGACCGGCCCGGGTTGTGTTTCTTGTAATGGTTTCTTTAGTTCAATGGCAGATAGTGAATGAATGAGAAAACTGCACAGCACCAGCAGCTGCACTGAAGTACGCACCATTTTGTACTAAATACTAAATACAGAAACGGCTGACTCTTTTATGGTGGTCACAGAGATTTACTTTTGCTCATTAGCGTTTTACTCGATCGCTATCGGACTAATAGCACGCTGCTTTAGTTTCGATCGTGATGGACTGTAACCGTGTGTACAAATTGCACAATTAATACAAGTAAGAATAATGTAGATTTAATTCTAAATCGATTATGAATAAATTGGTTTCTTTAATTTTGTACTTTAATGGCTTTTAAAGCACGTAAAACACTTTTCAACTCATGTTTATTTATTTAATTAATAGAACCCTTGAATAATTTATGCAAATTTTCACTAACATATGAAAATGAAAAGTGTGATTGTTTTAATATTTGCTTAAACCAGTTGGTCTTTTCGCAGTCTTCCTAGCCTTTCCCTTTTGAAACTTCTACGCTGGCCCTGTACCGTGGAAAATTGCTGCAGACGGTGCTTCCGCCGAAATTTCCGCCCACAGAAAAGCCGAAGGCCGTCAGTTCAAGAGCGGTCAGCATGACTGGTCTCAAAGTGTAGATCCGGACGTTTAACGAACCATACACCAGTTTCAATGACAGATTTAGCGAAAGAGATTTTGATTAATCATAGCTTATTCGAGCCAACGCATTGCCAAAGACGCTAATTTTCAGCTAATGTCCAATGTCGTGTGAGATGGTTTAATCACGTGCAAAATCGATTAGCACTACTATAGTTGAGGGTACCGCGAGAACATTAGGATGATGTTATGACATCATAAGTAGACCTTTACTAGTATTTTGCATTTGTTGTGACCCGGAAGTGAATCGCGTTTTTTGTATTTGCTCATATGCTTGCACCAAGGGCTCGATTGTATTTTCAAAAGAGAAGCATAATATTTAAAAAAAAAATCGCCGATTAAAATACGCATACCAATCACACTTTTAAAAAACAATTAGTAGAAAGCTTAGTGTAATGCTCTAATATTCCTATCAGATATCCGCTTGAGAGAAAAAATAATATGCCCTCAATTAATGCCGTTAGCGAACCGAACCTTCTGATTGCCAACCGATTAACCCGACATGATAGAAACAAACCAAAAACAACCAGATCCATGATCTATAAATTGACTAGTTTTCGAGAAACAGCCGCTCAAAACAACATTGTAATAAACAAAATGTTGCCTGCGACAGTGCTGCTGGTTCTTCTTGTGCTATCGTCTTCGGAAGGACGGCCAACCCCTGTTCAGGCGCAATCAAAGCAAGTGTTCTCAAATACTGCAAAGAACTCGGTTCCACTGCCGGGGGCGCAACCAGAGCCAATGATAGCATCAGGAAAGGTTCGTAGCCGCCCAAAGCGCACATTGGACATCGGAGGCATACTGAAAACGATTGGTCTGGACGTGGACTTGGGAGGACCGGAATTGAGTATAAAAAAACCGAACATCACTTTAAACACGCCAGTCGGCCAAGTAGGAATCGGTGAATATAAACGAAACTGTGGATCCAAGGATAATGCCGAATCTTTTGAAAAGTAGTGCCCAATCGTATTACGCCATCCACACTGTTTTGCGCAGCGCACGGAGAGCAAATCAGGTTTCATGCAACCGGCGCAAATAAACAAGTTGACAAAAATAAAACAAAACCATTCCTGAGTCATGGTGTATTGTATGTGAGCAATAGAGGTTGAAAAGGGTTTTATTGTAGCATTTCGTTGCATTTTATATAAAATAAAAGCATATGTTGGCAATTATTGAATATTCTGTTAAAATTGCACTTTTCTCAATTTCAGCAAATATTTTACAGGCATTGAATAGCAATAGCAATGCACTACATGGTCGAAGCTAAAGTAGCCTAACCATAAAAGTGGGCAATAATACCAGGGCTTTAATTGTTTACTGGTACGCCTAGGTCGCTCGCTATCGAAGCAGATCGAAGACAGGAAAAACTGGCTGCATGAATCAATGCCCTCCATTTGGAGGGGGTCGTGCGTTGTTTCCCAGCATTGGAGCCGGTCTAGGTGTTCCAAAAGATTTGACCTTCGAGAGACGAATTGTCTGCCGGTCGCCGGTCATCGCTTGTCTCGCGGCCAACTCCCCCCATTCCGCGTGGAACATCGGACGACATTCTCCCATCGCACCCATGGCGCCGAAAGCGAAAGGAGGGATTGGTCTCTTATAAAAAGCAAAAGATGCTGGGTGGGTTATGTCAGAGTCAACCCCAGCGTCAGATAGTAAACAAGTGGAAAAGAACAACGCAGTGGCCACCACCTGCTGACCTTAGCATCTCAATAAAAGTAGTTCGCCGAGAAAAGCCCAGTTCAAAATGAAACTGTACGCCGCCTGTGCCCTGTTGTGCGTGGTGATGCTGAACTGCATCGTGTCTGCTGAAGAAGCGGGAGCGGATCGTGTGAAGCGTCAGTTTGGTTTCGGAGGATCACCTTACGGCGGTTACGGGGGTGGATATCCGGGTTTTGAAGGTGGCTACGGCGGTTATGGAGGCTACGGAGGGGGTTACGGCTTGTACGGAGGTCACGGACATCACGGACACCACGGGCATCACGGTTTTGGAGGACACGGCCACGGTGGATACCACGGCGGATACGGACAAGGGCTAGGATACGGAGGATTCGGACAAGGGCTAGGATACGGTGGGCTTGGTGGACTCTTTGGATAAATGTTGGCTCACTAGTTCCGTGTCGTGAAGTGGAAGTGACAGACTGCGCAACCGATATTATTTATTGTGGATAGTGATCACAGACGACAGCCCAGCGGGTGCTCCAAATACCAAAACTGTTTTGTTGTGAATAAAAAATTGATTGTTTTTGTACAAAACTTATTGGGAATATTGTATTGTAGCTAAATAAGCCTTTAAAAATTCTTTGAAACTCTGAGAACTTGGAACTGCACTCAACGAAAATGTTGACTATTTCGTCTGGTTTTCCATTATTATCGATCAACTATAAGTTATTCTTCTTGGGTAATAAGGTATTTTGCTATTAAAATTGTTAGAGTACAACGTGAACACGACGCGAATCGAATGGGTTTGATAGCAAACTGATAGCAAACCTGGTTTTTAAGGTTCTGCTGAGAGCGTAAAGGTTAATCTCGTAGAGAGAGGCTGAAGTGTCCAATTGACCATCATTCCTTCGCTTCGAGATCTCAAGTCCCAGAAAAAGGCGACAAGCTCTATAATCTGGGAGGTATGTTCCAGGTCTCCAACGCATACGTCTGGCGACAATTCGCGTAATGTTTTGTATGTTTTCTAACCGACTCATGGCAAGAAGCAGGGGGAGGCTGCCCTCAGAAGCCCTTAATTTTCCGTTTAACGGCCAATATCAACGACAGACACACATCTATAACACAGATAACACATTGATAACGATATGTAACACACTAGCTGTAGCGAAACAGCTAATCAAGCTAACAGTTTCACAAAAAGACTAAGATAATTGAGTTTGGCGGGTTTTTCATCATTGTACAACATTCACTAACACTCCAACACGATCACTACAATTCAAACGGTGTTCTTTCAAACAAATCGATCAATCAGCATACATTTTCTCATCGACACTTTTGCTACTTTTCGCGACGAATTGTTTATTTTTGGTTTCAGATAGTTTTATTTTATTTACTCAAAACTGCATCATTATTGTCTAGATAAAAGAAGACGAGACGAGGCAAATGGCCGAACATAGAAAACGGCTGCTTCGCTCGCGACAAAGAACCTAAGCGATAGTTAAGTGGCACTACGTGTGACTTGCATTGACTATTTTCGCAAACTAACGTGGCCCAAGGTGGTCAACATGGTACGGTGGTACGATGAACTAGCATTTTATGATAATTTAAAGTTTTTTTAAAAGTAGATTGCATTCATCTGAGCACTAGAGAATTTTGAAATAATCAAATAATGAGGTCAACATGGTACGGTGGTACGATGAACTAGCATTTTATGATAATTTAAAAAAAATTTAAAGCAGATTGCATTCATGCACATTGCAGCACTAGAGAATTGGGAAATAATCAAATAATCGTGTTTAATAATTGGCCACTTTCTTGTGTCGTAGCAATTCCAGAATCGTTAGACAAAACATAACGTTTCGATGGAACCGAGTATTGGTATGAAGCAAATTAAGTAGCATTTCATTGATTTTGCCCTCGGATCTATGCTCTATTTACAAACCGATACCTAATGCAGTGACAAAAATATTTTCAATTGACTAAGCCGGCACACATCCAAAAACTGATCATTGGTTTGGGGTTACCCTACAATCGCATTCGCGATCGCTGTTTTCGACTCATAAATGGTTGATTCGAACCGCTCCTACGCACTAACCACAAAGTAAATTTCTCTGGGAACATTCCTTTCTCATGCACCCTCGTTCACACATGATTTTAAGTTCTCCTTTGCACCGTGGGGTATTACCAAGAAGTCACCGCTTTACTTGGCGATTTGCTTCATGCGGTTGAGGGCACTTCCGGCTTTGAACCACTCAATTTGTTGCTCATTGAAAGAGTGATTCAGCTTGACCTTGTCCACCTTGCCGTCGGTCTTAATTTCGCAATCCAACGGCTTACCAGGCGCAAATTTGTCCAGGCCCAGGATCGAAATCTTCGAGTGCGGTTGGACCTATGAAACAAAAAGGCAACAAAAGAGTCACTATTCGGTCCAATGGTAAAGGTGTCGGCTACCCCTAGCTCACCTTATCGTAGTCGGCGGGATTAGCAAAGGTCAGCGGCAACAGGCCTTGCTTCTTGAGGTTCGTTTCGTGAATGCGAGCGAACGACTTGGTGATGATCGCCCGTCCGCCCAGGTGGCGTGGCTCAAGCGCGGCGTGTTCGCGAGACGAACCCTCACCGTAGTTCTCGTCACCGACGGCGACCCACTTGATACCCTTGGCCTTGTAGTGGCGCGCTACATCTGGTACACCGGCCCATTCGCCAGTTACCTGGTTCTTAATTTTGTTCATCTCGTTGTTTTCGATGTTGGTGGCGCTGCCAATGGTAAACGGAAGATAGAACATTGCAAGACGCGTGCAAGGATTACAATGTTTCTTACCCGATAAACATGTTGTTCGAGATGTTGTCCAAGTGGCCACGGTACTTGAGCCATGGACCAGCAGCCGAAATGTGATCGGTGGTGCACTTGCCCTTAACCTTGATCAGCACCGTCATATCGGTCAAATCCTTACCGTTCCAGGTATCGAACGGTTCCAACAACTGCAATCGCTGGCTTTTCGGGTCGACATCAACTTTCACACCGGAGCCGTCCTGTACGAGAGGAACAGAGATGAAAAGAGGAAAAAGATGAAGTAGTCAATAAAAAGAGAACCTTGACCGACATAGCCGCTCTTCGATTGCTCTAGAATTGGATTCCACTCATAGAGGAGCGGTGTCAGCAGAGGAACTTGTATAAACACAACTGATAAGATAAGCAACACAGCACAGAGCTCATAGAACTCGTGGAGCGTGCTGAACAGGACGGACCAAAACAGTACATGTACTTTGATCAATCAGTCTGTGGGACGTTTGTATTGCAACAAACTTACCGTGGGAGGAGCCTCGTAGGTGTCCATGCCTGGATCGAATCCTTTCTGTGGCAGCTCATCGCCGTACGGCGACTCGAGCTTGAACTTCTTGCCATCCTTTCCGGTCAGCTCGTCCGTGAGTGGGTTAAACTCCAGTGAACCAGCAATCGACAGGGCGGTCACCAACTCAGGGCTGTAATGGGCATAAGGGAATGCATTATCGCCTAGAAAGAAAACCGAAACACACGCGATTACCTCGTCACGAAGCAGTGCGTGGCCGGATTGGCATCATTACGGCCGGTGAAGTTACGGTTGTACGATGTGACGATCGTGTTCTTCTCGCCCTTCTTCACGTCCTTACGGTCCCACTGGCCGATGCAGGGGCCGCATGCGTTCGCCAGTACGGTACCACCGAATTCCTTGAATGTTTTGGCGATTCCGTCGCGCTCGATCGTCGCACGAATCTGCTCAGAACCGGGGGTCACGTTGAACGGAATCTTCGACTTCAGTCCGTGCTTCATCGCGTTCTTAGCGATGGATGCACAGCGACCCATGTCTTCATAGGACGAGTTTGTGCACGAACCGATCAGACCGACGCGAATGTCCAGAGGGTATCCGTTTTTCTTCGAGTTGGCCTTCAGCTTGCTGATGGGATGTGCCAAATCCGGAGTGAATGGCCCATTGATGTGTGGTTCCAGAGTATCGAGGTTGATTTCGATCACTTGGTCGTACTTGGCTCCCTTGTCAGCCGTGAGCACACTTCCCTGGTACTTGGTAGCCTCGGCGGCAATAGCGGAGCGTCCGGTCGCGGCAAGATAATCGGCCATACGTTTGTTGAAGGGGAAAATTGAGGTAGTGGCACCAATCTCAGCGCCCATGTTGCAGATCGTTGCCATCCCGGTGCAGGAGATGGAATCGACACCCTTGCCCGTATATTCAATGATTGCTCCGGTGCCTCCCTTCACGGTCAGAATATCGGCCACCTTTAGAATGACGTCCTTGGGCGAGGTCCAGCCACCGATCTTGCCGGTCAAGTTGACGCCAATTACGTTCGGGCACTTAACCTCCCACGGGATGTTGGCCATCACGTCGACGGCATCGGCACCACCGACTCCAATGCAAAGGCCACCCAATCCACCACCGTTCGGGGTGTGCGAGTCCGTACCGATCATTACCAGCCCAGGGAAGGCGTAGTTTTCGAGGATGATTTGATGGATAATGCCGGAACCGGGCTTCCAGAAGCCAACTCCGTACTTGGCACCAGCCGTCGAGAGGAACTTGTACACCTCGGCGTTAATATCCTTGGCGCGGGCCAAATCCTTCTCGCCGCCAACTTGTGCCTCGATCAGATGGTCACAGTGGATGGTCGAAGGCACGGCAACCTTCTTCAGGCCGGACGAGATAAATTGCAGCATCGCCATCTGGGCGGTAGCATCCTGCATGGCAACACGATCCGGTCGTAGGCGCAGGTATGAGACACCCCGTTGAACGTCCTGGTTGGCTGGGTCATCCAGATGCGAGTAGAGCACTTTCTCGCTGAGGGTCAGAGGGCGGCCCAGTCGCTTCTTCACAACCTCAAGATTCTTCTGCAGCTTCTCATACGGCAGGTAGACATTCTGGTCGAACTTCGAGAGGGCGACCTTAGAGGCGGCGGCGCACGATGCGTGAAATTGACGCTGCTGAATGTCCACAGCATATCGGGCTACCTTGCGGGCCTTTATGAAGAAGATGAACGAAACAAAAATGAAATAAATAATCGTGGTGTGTCCGATTTTCTACTATGCTGCATCTTCGTAAATCTTGCTATTAGTTAATCAATAAGTTACAGTCAATTTCAACTTATGTAAACGGTATGGTCATTACACAATCGGTCTGTTCAGCAGCCCTGATAAGCATCAATGTTGATAAGCATACACTCTGTTAAATGCCGGAACGCAATCCGATCATGTTGCCTTCCCCATGGACAAGATCCGCTTCGGATCGTGAGCGGCTTGGCGATCGAGTGTTGCAAAACCAATCCATCAAAGAAGGCGCTCGGCGGTAAACAAAAATAGAAAATAGAATCTTCCACGGCGCAAAGCGGCCTGTGAGAGCGTGACACGTGATACAAGAGAGGACGTGATCGAATCAATGCGCGGGCTCGTCGATGGTAGGCTTAAAAAAGAAAATAAAACCGATGGATACACAAATAAACCGTTAGCCGCCTTTAGAGGCCTTTACACCCGTAGATCTCGTGATGACCTTCCCAGGGGTTTTTGCCGGAAGGACGAGTTCGCGCATTCAAATACGCTTTTCTCGGTAGGTGTTTTTGCGCCGTCGGCTTTGGTAGAAAAATAAATGAATGACATTAGCCAAGGACGTTTGCGGCCTTGGGCCGTAAATTCATTCATCCGCACTTTGAACGGCGAAGGCCGGTATCACATCTCCAGCGCAACACGTCACAAGGCGCCACGGGATAAGGCGTACGTTCTCCATTGCAAGGTTACCGGCTTATCACGCAATTTCTAATCTCGCTCCAGCCACGGAATTCGATAAACAAGAGCACCTAGACGACATACTGCAAACACAACACTCGCCATTGAACCCACAGTTTCGCACACACTTTCGTCCTCACGACGAAGAGCACCGAGAAAATGGAAAAAGCTCGAATTTTCTTTTGGCGACATCGATTATCTAACCATCGAAGATTTTCACTTGTCCGCAATTTATCGCTTTTACAGCTTCAAAGGGCCGCTCCGTGCGACTATTGGAACGGCCGAAGAGTGCGAATTCGTATCATCACGGTTCCAGCACTGCCGAGCCTTTTTCCGGTGTGGTTTTTCCTTACCTGGCCGTTCATCAGTCGGGAATACTGCACCATCTTGGAAGCGAGAATCGCTGGCACCGAACAGGAAAACGAACTTCTGGCTGCGGCTGACCAATTAACGGCGAACGGAATCTTCAGCCTTCTCAGCTGGAAGACAAACTTTGTCCCGGAGGAACGTGAAAAGGTTTTTTCGGTGTCTCGGCGGACGTGAAAATTTTGTTACCTAACTTCGAAAATCTTGTTTTGCGGCGGCGGCGGCTGGCGAACTTGTGATTGTGTCAAAAGAAACGTCAAAATGCCAGCATCGCCAGGGCGGAAAACATCGCCACGATTGGAAACATCGCCACGATTGAAACTACGAAAAAACCCGATCCTATTCTCGCTAGCCAGTGTTGCCAGAAAGTCCAAACGCTGACATTTTGGCGTTTTGACGTTTGTTTTGTTGCTGGTCGCGTTTGTTTAGATTTTCGCCGGACCGATTTTCAGTGCAAAAGTGCGAAAATCTGTGCAAAAATCTGTCGTGTTGTGTTTCGTGCATATCATCAGCGATGGTGAATGTTATGAAAGGCGTTTTAGTGGAATGGTGAGTAAATAGTGCTTCAATCGGAGTTCAGTTGATACCCTGTCCTTCCTTTTTCAGTGATCCTGCTATGAAACAATTTCTTCTCCATCTCGACGAAACACAATCGCTCGGCAAAAAGTTCATCATTCAGGATTTGGACGAGAAGCACTTGTTTATCTCGGTAGAGATTGTTGAGGTGCTGCAGGCTCGGGTGGACGATTTGATGGACCGCATCAGTTTTCCGTTGCACGAGAAAGAAGCTTAAGTGCCAAGTGAATCTACTTTTAGTATTAAGAATAACAACACCGCTCAGCCGGCACAAGAATGGCCGCACGAGAATCGGGTCGCATCCGGGAAGCGGACAAGAAGCGAACGTTGGATGATGCGGCAAGGAAGCGTCGCGCGCGGAAGGCACTGGAGGCCTTGGAACAGGACAACTACCACGAAGATCCGCACGCCGATCTGGTGATGTCAAAGAAGGTTCCGAAATTCTACGACAATCTGGATGGAAGTGCGCCGAGTAAGAAGAAAAATCGCCGCACCAAGGGCGCTGAGTATTATCGGGCAAAGTATCGTAAAACGTTCCCGCAGTTGCTCGAAGAGGACAAGCTGCAGCGACCTGATCCGCCGAACTACTTCAGCGCTGCCGCATCACCTTCGAAGCTCCCGGAGCGACATTTTTGTGCGGTTTGTGGTTTTCCTTCCAGCTACACGTGTACGGCGTGCGGCACTCGGTACTGCTGTGTCCGCTGCCTTGGCACGCACCAGGATACTCGTTGTCTCAAGTGGACTGCATAAAACCGTCGGCAGGGAAACTTAAACTTGTATATGTAATAAAGCAAAAACAAAATTCTGCCTCAATGGACGATATTTGCATGCTTTCAATTTACAATTGGGAGCTGGAATTCAAACATCAAATTACAAATTTACTTTATTCGGAATAACGTAGACAAATTGGATAATTAAAACAAATAGAACGGATGTTTCGTGCGGCGTGAAACCGCTTAACAGGATGAAGACGTCAACCTTTGCACTAAATTATCCACTCATTCGCAACTTTAACTTTAAGTAAGATTACATGTAAGAAAACACCGTTTTTTAATCACCAATTCACCATCCACGCAATGAGTTAGCGCTCCAGTCGCCAGTCTATGTCGATTCAGCACTCAAAAAGTAAACATTTCATTTATTTTAAGTCGTTGTCGTTGAACTTTTACAAAACACTCAAGTAGAGCAAAAAGTAGATCAATTGTTCCAATGACGTATAGTTTCTTTATTGCGTCCTAAATATGACATAAAAATTATTGAATTGTCTATATATTATACCTTGTCCGCCTCGATTCTCTTCTGCGCAGATTTTTCGTGCACTTTCCGCCATTGCCTTCGGTTTGGTATCATTTTTCGCATAAATACTGAGAGAATATATATTTTAAATAATATCCATTACCCTTCACTCGTCCATGCGGGACAATTAACATTACGATAGTTTAATCTGCCTCCTTTCCTTCATTTGGCCTAACTAAGCGACAGTGAACATTGTTTAGTTTGGTTCTACCACATATGCCGTTTCCTAGTTCGTTTTGTAAATGCTCCCGGTTTTCCAACTTTGAAACAACTTTTTACCCCAACATTGATCAAACGATTTGTGGTTCCGATTGGCTTGCGCTAAGATCTCCGGAGTACCGGGAATCAGTAATACTTAAAAGTTTTCTCCGCTAACATCAAACAGCCGTTCAAACGATGTGACGCAATGGAGGTTCTACGACCAACAAAACTGACTTTTTAACCTACAGGCTGGTCAAACGGCGGGGCCTTACAATGAAGCTGTTTGATGGTTACAACCGCTATGAAAGTTTTCACACTTCGTTCCATTGTCTCTACATTTTTTTGTCTACCTTTTACGTCCTCTGTTCAGCATCATCAGCTATCGGAAATGGCCAGCTCTTCCCTTTTTTTTTGTTCGCCAAGCGCATTAACCGTTGGCAAATTCCGGCCACTCCACCGGGACACGTGTCTATTATTGTTGCAACCATATCATTGTCGCGGTCGATTAAGCTAATGAAATGGAGCTGAAACAATCGAGAGCAAATGTACACTCCGGATGCATGGTGACACTGCGAGGAAAGGACTCTTTATCGGGCTCAGCAGGTAATTTATCGGTTTCACCTATCCCGGAGCGTAATCTAGACGGATAAACGCCAACGCCAATCAGGTTATCCCCGGATAAGCTCCCCCGGAAGAGAAAGGCTTGTAAAAACGGAAGTAAAAAAATCGGCCAATGAACGTGCAACCGAACCGCGTACGAAGGCCACCCGAAGGACATTTTATTCCAATGGCGAACGATGTCACGGATGTTGGCATCGATGACCACGGTCGTGCGGAAAAATGTAAAAAACATGTGCGCATGCAAAAAAAGAGCCTGCTCATGCCTCTTTTAGCCCAACATCAGAAGGGTCCAAATAGGACCCGATATTAAATGATTTTCACCGATGCGCGCGATATCACGGGATGCGTGGCCGGAATATAATGTTAATAAAAGGCTGCAAAAGAATTGCAAAAAAGATCTATACACGTTCCGGGGCGCGTCCAACCGACCTCTAACTAGGAGGTAAAGTAACACCCACTCTGCCGATGGGTTTCGTAACACGATTCATTAAATTTCATTGGCCCAAGCACCATCAGCGCGTGACTCATTCTGCAAACCGTTGTGAACCGAGGAACCGTTTCCCGGGGTTGCACTTTTTCCTTCTAGCCCACAGTGGTGGGGCTCTTATCGTTCCCCGGGTGCCCCGTTCGACGTACTGCGTGAACGATTATTAGCAGCGCCTTTTTTTCGGTGTTGGCATATTTATATCGGCCTGTCTCACGAACTGGAAATGCCCTGCCTGTTCGTCTCCTTTCTGCTGTTTGCGTTCGTTCGTGCAGCTTTTTGCCGAACTCTATTTATAATGCGTTGTGGTAATTTCATTTATTTCCGTTACCTTTTTGGTTTTGTACCTACGTTTTGGGTGTTTCATTCTCGAGCAAATATTTGCTCAATTTTCTGCCCACTTTCCGGGAGGTTTCGCCTTCGTTTTTGCTCTTTTTCATTCGAACCATCCTCGTACTCTCGTCAGATGCTACTGCTGATATGTGTGTAATGTACAATTTTAACCACGCTCTTCTCGTTCTATCCGTTTGGTTGGGAATGCCGCGCGACGACTGTCTCTCCCAATGATGTTCGTGTTTGCACAATGTTCTGTGTCCTTTTGTCCCTTTTTTCTACCGCAAACTCGTGGCGCACGTCGCACGAAAAATTTCGCTACTTTAATTAAATATCGAACGCCGACATTGATAAATACGCTTCGCTACACGCTAGTTTGGCTTTTCGCGCCGTTCCATCGCGCGTTCCTCGTTTTGTGTATATTTGAGTTATGGGCGTTTTCATGAATTACAATTAATTGGTCCTATATGTTGTCGAGCAGCAAGAGCAGCAGGGACGATCGATATTCCAAGAGTAAACGCAGTGGCTACCACCAGAGATGACCAGTTCCGGAAAGAGCTCACTCTGACGCATCCAGAAGCGATTGCGCTCATGCGCGATCTCCAATAATTAGCAACGTGAAAGCGTCAAAACAGGTTCATTATCGTTCTGCCGACGCCAACGCCATTTCAAGGGTCTCTTGCCCTAGTGGGCTGCGGAAGTCAACATCGAAAGTCAATTTAGTAATTATACCAGCATCGGGCACAATAATCCTTTCAAAACGGGCAAGCTACCGGTCACTGATTTGAACAAGACTTTGTTGTTAAGGTCCACAGTCTCGCTTACGATCTTGAAGTCCAGTTAATGTCCAGTGTCCAATTATTGCAACACAACTTGGCCCGTCCATTGCATAATTCGGTTCGGTTGTTTGATGATTTTTGCAATTAAAATTTCAAGGCTCGAGAGGAATTTGCTTCTAATAATCCAGTGGAAGCAGCGTGGCAAAAGCATCGTCCAAAAACTGAGTTTGACATGGCTTTTAAAATTAAAATTGGTCCGCATGACGAATTCCCGCCACCGGCGGTTCGGCATGAAAATAGGACCACGGGCCTGAAACATCGCCAACAAATTGATAATAAATTTTCACCATTCCATCCACGCACACATGCAGGCCAATCCCGGTGGGCCAGCGTGCCGGGATTGACGTTCACGGTCAGCGGAGTCAGTGGGTGGTCAGTGAAGTTTGTTTCCCCGTCACGCTCGATGCCACAATGAAATTAAACCCAATTCGATGGATCGGGAATTTGGCTCGAAATTCTCTTGGCTCGAACGGTGGCAACGGTTCGGATGTGGGAGCCGGTCACCCATCGCCGATGCATCGCGGATAATGGGTGCAATGGCAACCGATAATCCGTTGCCGAGCCGGGACCAAGGGTCAGGTCCAATGGTCAGGCCCGCGGCGGAATTAACGGTTCAATACCGAAAGGTTATAATTGAATGTATGATTTCGTTATTGGGTCGTTTACTTACATTCGGTTCGATTTGAGGGCTGGCGTTGGGCTTTTTTTCTTGCACCGCTTCCGTGGTAACATTTCGATTACCTTTTCCGTTGGTGGAATGTCAACATCGTAAGCTTACCACTGTAATGGGGCCCGCCCATGGGGCGCAAGCGAATCACATAAAAAATCCCCCCACAACACGCTGTGGGGGAAATAAAGGTTTTCGGCCATCCGCTCAAAATTGATATGGTTTTAATCCGTTACTAGTTACGTTTATAGGATTTCCGATCGCCTGTTGCAAGCATATTGGCCCGAGCGTTGCCCCCGATTCTGATTCCATCAACACGTGATTCACCAGGCGCCTCCATCGTTTGGAGGGCATTTTTTATTTTGAGGTCCTTGTGATAAATAAAAAACTTTTTGGATTGATGATGACGAATGAAATGGTATTATGAGATAATGGAATCGGATGTATGCATTTCTGTGCGCATTTGCTGCCTTTAAAAGGGTTTGCGAATCGATAATCGAAAACTTGAACACAATTTATGTTTCATTCAACCACTACAAATATTTTTGTGCGAAATTGAATGCAGCGCACGGCATTTGATGAATTTTTTTCAACCAATTTTTCTCCCCAGTTTCAGGAACCAAGTCGGTACGGGTGAGGGCAAATAATCATATCACATCGTGTGGTTCGACCGGTTCGTCTACCGTTCTGAAGGCGCCCTTCGTTCCGGGAAGTGGAAAGAGGATTTCGAATGCAAACCATATTTTTATAAATGGCTTCCAATAACCGTACTTAACATTTTCCGTATTGTCACTAAAAGCTTTTCGCCGAACTTCTCCCGGAGGGGGTTAGAAAACCGAGCCCACAGCCAGCGCCCTTTGACAATCAGGTGCATGTCCTCGGTGGCTGATTGAATTACAAAACGGTTCGACAGATTTGCGGAGGTTTTTTCTGTCCTTTGCCCTTTGTCTCATTTCCCACGGCGATCGTGGCCATCGGCGCTTCATGATGGTGCGGAAAATTGGTATTAATTTTTTGCAGTTTTTTCGCTCTCGACGCCGGAGGGTTTGGGAAACAATGGCAAGGATACACGGACCTCAAGTCCAGAGAAAGAGAACGACAATCAAAAGACCTTTGGCAAAACATGGTGCTTCACAGGAGGAACGGGAGGAACTACCAGGCAATGAATATGTCTTTAAAAATATCACCACAAGAGCAGCATAAAACCATGTAACGAATTCGGAAACTTCCAGCTACGCATCCAGCGGCTTTAACAGTAGCGTGGCGTACTCGGGTATGCCAGGTGCGCTCCACACGAGTGCCGGGCCAATGTAGATGTGGAATGTGTTTGCTGAGCCATTTGACGATGTCATTCGAGAAGAGTTATTTTCATTTTTTCTGCCCCGTTCGCTTCGCAGTCTCTGTTTGGGCTCCACTTTTTCAGCGCTATCAATACCTCGTAATCGGATAGCTTACTCAACCGAACGAAGGAAGGGCCCACCTTGGCTCAGTGGCAAACGGAATACAGAGGCAAGAAAAAGGGGACCCCGTTCACCTTCGTTGGCCTTTTGGAGTTCGCTTTTCGAGGCCGTACCTGTTACCGGTTATCCTTCGTTCGGTTGGAACGCCAGCCAGCCGAGCTAGCGAGCCAAGTTTGCAAAACTGGTCAAGGATCATTCAATACCTTCGCCTTTCGCCAGGCGCGTTCGACACAAGAATTTTGATCCTTTTTTAGAACGTTTCTTTTTATCTCCGCTCCGCTTGCGTTGAGGACCTGTTGCTTTGTGGCTAGTGGGCCGGTTAGCCGGAGGTTGTAAGATTTTAAAATATTTCACCCAAACGGATAAGCCTGAATCTGCGTCGGGGTTTGGTCGCCCATGCCATTAAAAACGATTGAAAACGATCAAACATCGTACGGCCGTGACTCCACGCACACCACGTTGCACGGTCGATTCTTTCTCGGCTTAAATTTACCGTGAAAAAAACATAAATATCAGCTCAATTGTTATGTTTTCGCCGGGACATGTTCTGCCGATTGCCGCGAGCAGTTAGTATACTCCAATTATACTTAATCATCCCAATTCTTGTAGCATGGTTCGGTAGCATTTTGAGCAATAACAGGCCGAATGGTAGTTGAGTAATTTCTGGAAAACTCGCAAAGAAAACCCACTGTTACATTGGTTTCGTGGAAATGCGAATCCGCTAGGAACGAAAGATGGGCATGGTTCAACGTTTCTATCTTATTGAAGTCTGCATTCTATTGTTCCTTATTTCGTTTCACAAAACATTAGCAAACTACTTTTTATCTTTTTTATGGAATATTTAATTCCAATTCATGTTTAAATGTGTATTAATTTATCTTAAATTAATATAGGTGGGAGCTACTCATTTTGGCACTTATTGCTTGTATTGTCCGGGCATCAAAATGTGTGGGAAAAAACGGTTTTACAACTTTCTTCTGCTGTTTGGCAAAGCTCTGCGGTGTGTTCGCCTGAACAGCTTAACCCAAAGAACCGCAAACCGGGCCATTCATCTTCAGTGATTTAACAAAAACAATTTATGAAGGCAGACAAAAGGGCCGGGGGTTGCCTATTGTACGGTAAAATACCCAGCGCGTGGTCGTGGGATTTAATTTTGCTGACATAAAACAAAAGTACTAAAGTTCATCATTTGCGAAAGGACAAACCGAAGTGTGGCAAATCACCTGGCAGTGAGATGAGCTTGCGCATAGCATAAAAGCCACGAGGATCCATCACTGCCCCAAAGCCCTAGCAACGTTTAAACGATATAAATATTCCGTTCCATTGGTTTTCTGTTCCAGGTGTGAAAATAGCAATTGGTCCTTTTACTATCTGTATTTGGTTCCTAGACAATGCTTTGCGGTCGACGAGGAGTCGCGAAGCCCTTCAATGGGACTGCAATGGGTTTTGTCCGTTTGATCATGAGCCTGAGCCTTGAGTGGACTTGTTTCTCACAAGCACGAGTCAACAAAGAGTTGCAATAAAATAAAACACAAATAGGTTTTTTCACTTTGGAAAGCGCCCTCACATTAACCTTAAGGGGGTCGAGAGACACTGGATTGTTCTGAGATGAGATCATCAATACAAAAATGTTCAGCATATGCTAAGGATCAGTGACTGTTAGGAGCAAATGACGACTGGAACCAAAGTTTGCAGTTCGATAGGCCAGTAACAACGTAAAGTTCTTATGTTTAAATAAATAAATAAATAAATAGACTAGCTTTTGCCTGTTTTTACAAACGCTTTATAAAAAAAAGGCTTGGAAAAAGTTTTGAAATAATTGGACCGAATTGAAATAAACTACCATGCAATTGATCATTACATTCCAAGCAAATTCAATGCCCGTCACGATGTGTATTCAACTAATAATCTAACTGTTGAAAAAACTATAATTGCAAGTTTAGTACAAAAAAGGAAATTCTTGAATTTCATACGATTGCTAGCATGAATCATATTGAAGTGTAAACAATATGTAATCAAAATTACATATTG